>NW_019268773.1:0-21767 GCF_002738365.1 Cucurbita moschata
CGCCAAGCTAATATGGTCGGTATCTCTCTATGAGGCGCTACCTCTACATGGCTATCTGGGATTACATGGTACCTAGCCTAGGGGTGTGCTGAATACCCCTACGCCCATATGGTCTCCCTATGGGGGGGCGAGACCCAACCCGTTCCCATGCAGCTAATGGGCTGTACGATGTGGGGATACATTTCCCATGCGAAATGGCTAAGAGTAGTAAGGACTAATCAGGGACCCTTTGTCCTCCCACGAAGCTATAGATACCGTTCTCACGCTAGCAAACTATGAACACTCCTAGGTACTTTCTTGCCGTGGTAAACCGCTAAGTTCCTAGGGGAAAATTAAGTCTGGCTAGAGCAACATATCGCTCCTAACAGTAATTCCCTAAGCTTATCATAGAAATGGGCTCTAGCAATTAACAGAGTGTGCATGCAACCTTCTTCTAACATCATAGTATGTAATTCATGCAAACTAGACATACCGGCTCAACGGGGCGATGACCTCCATCAAGCACCCAGAGCACGAAGTTCGTGCTCAATGGGGCGAATTCGTCCATCAAGCACTCGAAACACGACATACACAATTCTAACATAAATTAAATGCATGAATACATACGGCGGAAGCTTAAAGCATACAGCAACACTCATGTAATTCACCCAATACAATCATAACAATTAATCTGACTAATAATTTACATGAAGAGCTAATCTAAAGCAAAACTACTAACATGCATGCAATCCAAGCGAATCCTACAAGTATTTCTTCCTAAATACCGGGTGGTGACTCACCTAGTTGACGCGTGCCTTTTTGCTAGCATTTCTTTGCCCGTGAGGTGTCCAAAGATACTGATTTCTTTATATTAGGTCCCTATTCACGTAAAAACAGTATTAGAACTGAAATTGGGACAAAAATCGGGCAAACAGAGAGCAACCAGGCCAAAACGGCCGTTTCACGCGCCAGCAGTGCGTCGGGAGTGCAAGGGCCACGCGCGCGGGAAGGCGCCAGTCGCAGGTCGCACACGCATCTACCACGCGCGACAGCTTCCGCGCAGTCGCAGGTCGGCCGGTCCGATTTGGCTCGGCTCGGCCCGCGTTTGTGGTTCGACTCGGCCTTGCAGGCGACACTTGTCGTCGCCTCACTGGAGCTGCGTTGCTCCAGCCGACAGTCGGCACGTGTCCGACGCGGCGACACTTGTCGTCGCCTCACTGGAGCTGCGTTGCTCCAGCCGACAGTCGGCACGTGTCCGACGCCTGTTGCCGCCCTCCACCCTCACTGGAGCTGCGTTGCTCCAGCCGACAGTCGGCACGTGTCCGACGCCTGTTGCCGCCCTCCACCACTCGCCGGCTGACCTTTTTTTTTTTTGTTAATTCTTCTTTCTTCTTTGTCCTTTGAAAAATCCGTAACACAGTCCTCTTTTCTGATTTTCATATGTTTCGATCTATAGATCGGATCGATATGGTTTCTTCGGCAAAGTTCTAGATTGTGTTACGGGCTACACCCTAGTATTTTTTTGTGTAATTTTTGCTTGACTACCGAATGAGTTAAGAACGTTGGAAGTTCGCTCACCGTTCTCGGACGATTCTTGGATCTTCGTCTTCGGGTTGAGATCTCGGCCAAACTTCTTCACAGATCGTGCAGATCTTGCGTAGAGTTGTTCTTAGGTGAGTATTTCAGCATTTTACGACTCGATTCACATAGGAAAAACTCAGATTTGAGATATGTCGTTCAGAACCTTACCTCGCGAAATGTTATTGGTTCTTGATTGAGCGTCGACCTTGCTAACCTCTCAATCCTTGTACAAGTTTTGTCTGAAGATGGATTCTGAGGGTGGTCCGTTAACCTTCACGACTGACTCCTCTCCAATTTCTCTCTAACTCCTTTCTTTTGCAGGGGATCTGACGGGGTTCTCCTTGGACCCCTATTAGGGCTTGAGGGCAAAATGACATTTTTGCCCCTCAATTGACTTAGCCCCCCCCCCCCTTTTTTTTGGCGTTACACCTTGATATTTCTCTTGTTCTTGGTTCTTTATAGGTTCTTGTTCTGTTTCTTAATTTTTTTTCTCCAAGACACTCCCCTTAGGGTTTACGGTACTAGTCATAAACCTATCAACCTATGTCCGAGGCTTCATATGTTCCAAGCGACACAGTCTTAATACCTATGCTCAAGGCTTCATGCATTCAAAACAGCGTACTATAAGTTATGAGCATGATGTATCATGGGAGGTCTTAGGAGGTTCTTGATTCTTGGCTAAGGTAACTTACTATCTTCTTATTCCATCGTGACCTTAGATTACTCCCCATGATAGACCATAAAGGTCAAATGTTCGAGGTATGCATGAACATGGCATAGACCATAAAGGTCACGTGATTGGTGCATGCATGAACCTGACATCCTACAAATCTTTGGGTACCCAATAACATAGTGCAGGTCATCTCATCTAGGTGAGAGAAACATGAGGCCAAATCATGACATCTTGCCAAGGAAACATGGTGCATGGTATCCCACCTAGAAGAGGAAACATGGCCTCTGAAAGCACCGCGTGCTGGGAGGACATGAGTCACAATTGGACATGTTTAGAGTATTACCTAGAATTCTTGAGTTTTTGAGTCTGAAGACCTTGGTCCCTTATCCTTAAGTGGTTCCTAGCATTCTTCTTGCCTTGATAGTTGTAGAGATTGTATGATATTATTCTTGGTTCTCAATCTTGTAAGTTTTTAAGGTTCGTAATTCCTTGAGGCATAATTTGTAACATGCATTCGTAATCATATGAATCCATCATAATAACTAGCATGAGTTATTCTAGAAGGTTATAGATTCATAATGGATTACTTAGAGGGTTCTAGAAGGTGTTTCCTTTAGGCGTTTAAATTCTATCTTAGTTTATGTTCCAAACTTGCTCCAATCAACATGAAATCTTGAACTTATCCTCATGTCATTTAGAATAGGCCTTACAGAAAATAGTTAGTAATTTGGATGACTTCTTGTTTCATTTTTTTGGAACTAAACCTTACAGGTTTTCATATCATGCATTGTATTTTAGCCCTAAAAACTCTTCCAAAGTAACTCTTAATTTTCTCCCCATGAGTGCATAGGTGGCGTCGTCATAATCGTGGCATCCTGTTGGTAAATCGTGATGCAAGGCATCTCATTCAATTGAGCTCATTCCTGCAGTAATTTCTCTTCAAGGTCTTCTATGGAAACGTTCCTTGGAGGTGCAGAAACTGATTGGGATCGTCCTTGCTCAACGAGTTATCATGTATCCTCGAATTGAATTTTCAAGTTTTCTTGAAATCTTCAATGATGGACTGGGTTGGGGGAATGGTTTCTAGGTAGTTTCAGCACTCTATTCCTTCATAGAACTTGTGAGTAATCTTGTTTAGAAACTGTAGGAACAAGTTTGAAGAGAAATGATGGAGAATTGCTCTCGAATTAGGGTGAAATCCAAGAGTATGAGACCCAAAATCTAAACGCTTATAGCTTACAATTGGGAGCTCAACCTTGCTCGATTCTTGTTCCATATTGTTGCCCCAACTTCAGACTTTGAGGAGCTTAAACCAATAGTGAAAGCTCCAGAATTATCGTGATTTGGAGATTGAACTTTCTGGATGATCTATCGAAAATATCAGCTCTGATCAGAGCCTTACTGACTTTGTTTTGAATACTAGCCGTTGGATATGATGATCTATGCGTGTTCTAGATCCTATCCAATTTAGGAGGAGATCCAACAACTGTGATTTGAGTTTCGAACAATTTTGTGCAGATGGTTACGGTAGATACTCTTATTTTGATCAGAGTGGCATTTCTCTAATTATCCATTCTTCCATGGGTATTTTGGTAAGTTGCCACTTTTCAAATATTTTATTATTATTTTTCTCAAAAACACCCATAATTTTTTTTTTTAAAAAAATTCGTCCCTTGTTAGTCATTTTTCCCTGGGGAATTCCTTCTAGATAAGGAATTAAAAATCCGGAAAGATTCTTGATAATTTGAAAAATGACCTTTTTGTCCTTNTAACATAGTGCAGGTCATCTCATCTAGGTGAGAGAAACATGAGGCCAAATCATGACATCTTGCCAAGGAAACATGGTGCATGGTATCCCACCTAGAAGAGGAAACATGGCCTCTGAAAGCACCGCGTGCTGGGAGGACATGAGTCACAATTGGACATGTTTAGAGTATTACCTAGAATTCTTGAGTTTTTGAGTCTGAAGACCTTGGTCCCTTATCCTTAAGTGGTTCCTAGCATTCTTCTTGCCTTGATAGTTGTAGAGATTGTATGATATTATTCTTGGTTCTCAATCTTGTAAGTTTTTAAGGTTCGTAATTCCTTGAGGCATAATTTGTAACATGCATTCGTAATCATATGAATCCATCATAATAACTAGCATGAGTTATTCTAGAAGGTTATAGATTCATAATGGATTACTTAGAGGGTTCTAGAAGGTGTTTCCTTTAGGCGTTTAAATTCTATCTTAGTTTATGTTCCAAACTTGCTCCAATCAACATGAAATCTTGAACTTATCCTCATGTCATTTAGAATAGGCCTTACAGAAAATAGTTAGTAATTTGGATGACTTCTTGTTTCATTTTTTTGGAACTAAACCTTACAGGTTTTCATATCATGCATTGTATTTTAGCCCTAAAAACTCTTCCAAAGTAACTCTTAATTTTCTCCCCATGAGTGCATAGGTGGCGTCGTCATAATCGTGGCATCCTGTTGGTAAATCGTGATGCAAGGCATCTCATTCAATTGAGCTCATTCCTGCAGTAATTTCTCTTCAAGGTCTTCTATGGAAACGTTCCTTGAAGGTGCAGAAACTGATTGGGATCGTCCTTGCTCAACGAGTTATCATGTATCCTCGAATTGAATTTTCAAGTTTTCTTGAAATCTTCAATGATGGACTGGGTTGGGGGAATGGTTTCTAGGTAGTTTCAGCACTCTATTCCTTCATAGAACTTGTGAGTAATCTTGTTTAGAAACTGTAGGAACAAGTTTGAAGAGAAATGATGGAGAATTGCTCTCGAATTAGGGTGAAATCCAAGAGTATGAGACCCAAAATCTAAACGCTTATAGCTTACAATTGGGAGCTCAACCTTGCTCGATTCTTGTTCCATATTGTTGCCCCAACTTCAGACTTTGAGGAGCTTAAACCAATAGTGAAAGCTCCAGAATTATCGTGATTTGGAGATTGAACTTTCTGGATGATCTATCGAAAATATCAGCTCTGATCAGAGCCTTACTGACTTTGTTTTGAATACTAGCCGTTGGATATGATGATCTATGCGTGTTCTAGATCCTATCCAATTTAGGAGGAGATCCAACAACTGTGATTTGAGTTTCGAACAATTTTGTGCAGATGGTTACGGTAGATACTTTTATTTTGATCAGAGTGGCATTTCTCTAATTATCCATTCTTCCATGGGTATTTTGGTAAGTTGCCACTTTTCAAATATTTTATTATTATTTTTCTCAAAAACACCCATAATTTTTTTTTTTAAAAAATTGCCACTTTTCAAATATTTTATTATTATTTTTCTCAAAAACACCCATAATTTTTTTTTTTAAAAAAATTCGTCCCTTGTTAGTCATTTTTCCCTGGGGAATTCCTTCTAGATAAGGAATTAAAAATCCGGAAAGATTCTTGATAATTTGAAAAATGACCTTTTTGTCCTTTTCACTTACTTTTTTTTCCTCTCCAATCCTTTTTTCAAAGGCCTTAACTCCTTAAGATTACTTGTTAGGGTTTACGAGTGACTTGCTTAAGTTCATTGTCCTTGCCTAATCCTTTAATTTCTTCCCTTTTGATCCTTTGAGTCTTACATTAACGGCTTATTCTTGTTGGAGTTAATTCCCTTCATTTTGGGGGTGTTATAGTCCGTTAGCAATGGGCTTGAGCCGTTACAATGCATATATCTCAGGCTCTAATGTCAGGGAGAGATTTAGCGAGTGGTCCTCTATAGTAGAATGATCAAATTGATGGCGCTTGTCTACCTAATCCATGGCACCTTCAACATCATCTTTGAAGCCATGATCCTCTTTGGAACCATGAACATCCTCGAGGTCATGTCATCCTCAAGATCGTTGTTATTGTCTATCACTAGTGCGGTCATCTCTCATTGGTCTACAACATATACATGTTTTATTTCGACAATATCTAACATTTGAAGTGTTGGACTTACCATAGTAAGAACAACACAATTAATTATGCAACCTACTACCTACACTACATACATGGAGAGCAATAAGTTAATTCACGTTTTAAATCTTGAGGAGTAAATGATATCTTTCACAATGTACAAGAGAGAGCTAAGTGGAAACATGGCCATCACACGATGCGAGACACTACACATTGTTTTTGAACCAAGACGATAAAGTCTTGGACGCCTAAACCTCAAAAAAATAAAACATACATTCCATGTTAGGCCAAAATATACAAAATGTATGAAAAGGTAATCAAATGTCAATACCTAGAAAGCACGAAGAAACCTTGGGAGACTAGGCATTATTCTTATATGCCTTAACCTTGCCTCTCAAGGCCCTTTGAAGGCTCTTCAATGTTCTCCCCCATTTGATGTTCTCCCAATTGTGTTGTTTATGTTCTAGGTCCTTGATATCTCCAAAAAGTGTTCTATCCACAGCACCCTTTATTTTATTCTTCCATATCATTGCCAACTCTTGTGTAATACGCCAACATAATCTAACAAGGATCATGGTGTTCCAAATGAATCAACTGAACTTATTACATGATTCAAGGCCAAGAAGATTAAAAAAGCATTCATTCTTCGTCTACAAAAATTTATAGGCTTAGTCCAACCATTATTTCATGTGTTACAAGCTGATTCGATTAATGAATGACCATTTAGAACTTCGAAAGTGAATATTTACATCGTTGAAGTAGCGGATAAAGTTGTTATAAATTGCTCGATTGATAATTTGTTAGAAAACTTTATTTATTATTTTAATTTCATAATTTCTAGTAGGGGACAAAAAGTGGAAAATTACTTGTGAAAGTGATCATAACTTTTTTTTGTGGAGATTTAAAGGGTAGTGGGTGTAAATCATAGCCACTAATTTCTTTGAGGGAGTGAGGAAACTATAAATACCCACAAATTACTAGAATGAAATTTAGGTATCAAATTGAGACTTTCACCCTATAAATTTGATAATCATTTTTGTCATTTTTAAGTTTGATAGATCAAGTTCAATTCTAGAGTGACTCAATTTAGAACAAGATTCCAATTTTGCTTTTAGATTTTTTTTTTATTGATAATCTAATTCTAACTTATTCTCTTTGGTTGGTCTAAATTTTGTAAAATGAGGTGTTAATTTTTTTGATTCAAGGGTTTTTGCTTCAACAAAAGTTTGTATCGTTAGACTGATGATTATGGTTGCCTCATAATCTTAACCGTATAATAGTTGTTTCCAAACTTTAGGTTATTAGATGTAATAGCCCAAAAATAAATAAACAAATAAACAAATAAAAATAATTATAAAAAAAATGTTTAAAATAATAATAATAAATAAATAAATAAATAAACAAAAAAAACAACATTTCCCCCACCTCTCTCATCCCTTACCAGAATCATCTCTCCTCAACCCATCCTTGCTCGAGAAAGTAACAGTTCCTCCAAAGAAACATAAAAACAATAATTGTCTGATTTACTTGAAAAAAAAAAAGAAAGAGAATGATCGAAAAACAATAATTATCTGATTTACTTAAAAAGAGAATGACCATTAACCAATTGAGATTCACCGTAGATGGTGAAGATAGATCTGATCAATAAGGTATATATTAAATGTTTGTTTTCTTTTATTCTATTTTTTTTAGAAATCACAGTTAATTATAGTTAGATCTTCATTGAATTATTACAATGGTTTAGCTTTGGTTAGAGCGTTGGTCTTATGAGCCGAAGGTTGCGGGTTCGAGCCCCGCCAGAACTAATCAAACCTAGTCACCCGGTTAAACAAACAATTGCATAAATGAACAAATCATGGGATGAGCTCACTTACTTGTAGGCTCTCATTAGGGAACTGAGGGTCGATACAGTCACCGTCACGTACACATAAGAGTAAGATAAGAAAAAGGACGACCTCAAAGGTAGCCTCGATGATGAGCATGAGAGGCAACTCAATCTTATTCAATATTTTTAATACTCACCCAGTGTTAAAAATAGTTTTCAGGTAATTGCATTGTTGTAGAACGAGAGTGATAGCCCATCCCTCAGGACCATAGAGTCACCTAAGCTTGAGGGATGTGATCTCCGTGTCTTGGTTAGTTAATTAGGTTATCCGACGTGGACCTACACTCTCCTCTCAGGAAGAGGTTTACAACATAGTGGCCTGTTCAGGAGACCACGGGCCATTCCACAAAGCTGAAGCTCACATTATCCTAGTTGGCATGTGCTTAGTTCCCCACCAGATTGGAATCTCACATTATCATAGTTGGCATGTGCTTAGTTCCCCACCAGATTGGAAAGGGTAGTGGAGGATCTGTAGACATCGTTACACTGTTATCAGCCTGGAGAACTACTTTGGTTGTCCTTGGTTATCGTGGAGGTCTGCTACGTTCTTAAGGACTTCTAGGAAGTTTAAATCTCATCTCTCATTTCTAGGGTGCTTAAGATTAGCTCCACAAGGCAAATCCAAGTCTCTAGGTGCACTCAAATCTCATCCTTTGATCTTGGGGTGCAGGGTGTACTGTAAACGTTTTGACCTAAGTCAACGAATAAACCGCACTAGTTGTAGCAACCTAATCTTAATTGAGTTATTTCATGCATCCTTTGCTAGGGAGATATACCTATCAATTACCTAAGCGCATAATCCATAATTTAAAGTTCATCTTGGTCATACCCGGGAGCTGAGGAGGTTCTTTGGGTTCTTAAGGCGGCTAGATGACTTAACGCGGACTTTTGACTTTAGGCTGTTTTATTTTGAGTTTTCGAGTCTTTCTTAGTTTAGGAGAATCAGGGTCTAGACCCTTTGACTGTCACTCACGATCTTTAGGTGCTCAATCTACTAGAGGTGTCCTGACCTAAGTCATTGTCTATCCAACCTAACTTTACCACCCTGCTTCTTTGCAGATAAACACACTCCACTGGGAGAACAAATAGTCAAACACCTGAAGCTAACACATATTATATCATGCACACAGCAAAACAAGCTCGTCGGAGAGATAATATTCATTAATTACCTGAAACACAGACAACGTTAACCCATCCTCTTTTCTGACATAACATTAAACATATAAAACATCACTCATCACAAATCTTATCATAGGAAAATTTTTATAATTTTTTTCATCATGCATACCACCACACTCATCCATATTTCTCAACTCATATTCTAGTCATGAATATTTTCTTTCTAGCCTTGCATAATACATAAAATAGCATGGTTCTCACAAATCTCAACCTAGGGGCATAACGATAATTTTCTAACATACATAAGTATACACTCACCCAAAAACAACCTTAGTCTTTAACATGCATTATCTAACCACCTAAGGTAAGGAATGTTTGTGTGCTAACACGTCCTAGCAATACCTACAAGTACTATTTGCCTAAAGTTCGTGTGGTTACTTACTTGGATGACGTATGTCTTCCCGAGCAAGCTTCTTCGCATGTTAGGAGCTCCAAAATTCCTGGAATCTTTCTCTCACATGCAATAACCTATGCATTCAACTCCTTCAAAATTCCTTAACTTCCAAACCAGTTTTTTATTCTTTTTTTATACATATATTTTCTTTAATTTTATAACTTTCTCTCCACAATTCATATCAACTTAGTTTCTTCACGAAAATCGTAAACTTTTAATTGATCGTTACAAAGGTATAATTTTTGGTCAATCACAACAACAAATAATCGAGTTCGAAAATCATCAAAAATAAAAAATTGACAAATATTTTCAGCCACTAGATGTTTATCAGAATGTCACCTTCGGGTCTGAATCAACTCCAACTTCCTTCATGAAACTTATGCAAAATTCCTCCAATATAACCATACTAAAAATTCAAAACTTAATTCCAAGGAAAGCTCTCAAATTTGAAGGAAAGCTTAAATGAAGAACCCAAAAATCATACATTTCGTTCTTCCTTGATTCTTGACGGAATTGAGTGATTGAAAAGACAAGAATAGTTCTTCCAAGACCACCAAGCAATTCTTGTGGAGAAGCTCTAGCGAAATTCTGACTCAAAATGGCAGTTCAGATCAAACTTTGACTCTCTCTCTCTTATAATCTCTAAACGCTCATCTTCTTTTATCTCTCTTCTCCTATTCTTTCTTTCTTTTTTTCATTCTTAGTAATAGACTAGGTTAATCCACACCTCTAATTAGGAATTGAGGGTATATGTGATCAATTTACTTTTATTTAGTCTAGGTTAATCCCTAAACGCATATGCATAGGATAATGGTATTTATTTTCTTAGACTTAGGCTAGAATAGGACGTTTTTAACTTAAACGCTTAATTATTTTATTTAGTCTTTTGATGTGTCGTTTTAAAGATGTTTTCAAAACATGTAAGTCCATAACTGTGTTTTAAGATAAAGGTTATGTTTTATGGAATTTTAATGAAGTTTTCTGCATTCAATGTTTATGGTACGTATACAGTAGCGACCTTAAATTAAGTAGAAAATTTCGGATCGTTACATAACATGTCATCGTTGATCGCTGAAATACAAAACTAAACTATTATATATTTATATCATATTGTATTAATATACATAAATTTCGATTCGTAACATAACATGTCATCGTTGATAGATAAAAGCTTTCCCACCCTGACCTTGTATCATTAATTCTATCACGTGGTCTTAAGTGTAAGGATTGAAATTTTATTTTTTTTAGATTTTATGTTGAGATTTTATTTTTGGTGCCAAAAATGAAGAGATATAATGCTATGAATTTATTCTCGCCGGAAAAGGTGCTCAATTTCGGACAAGGAAGTTATTACACCTTCAATGGAAATGTTATAAGATTCTTTATATTCCTATATTCAACCCTTCTCTTTCTATATAAAACGACTTTTTGTTACGACCCGAAATTTTCTACTTAATTTAAAGTTGCTATTGTACACATATCCTAAACATTGAATGCGGAAGACTTCATTTAAATTCTATAAAACACATCCTTTATTTTAAAACATAGCCATGGACTTACGTGTTTCGAAAACATCTTTAAAATGACACAACAAAAGACTAAATAAAATAAAAAAGTGTTTAAGTTAAAAAAATCTTATTCTAGCCTAAGTCAAAGAAAATAAATACTATCCTATGCATATGTCATGGTCTCAAGTTGTGATGTCGTCATCAGCTGTACAGGAATGTCTTGCCTTAACCTGAAAAATGTAGTACAATTGGCTTGAGTATTTAAAGAAATACTTAGTGACCCCACTATTGAGGTTAAATGCAACAATCATATGCAAATGAGATGATGGGACCTATCCTTTCAATCTATTTTCCTACGGTGCTGTCCTAATGGGTAATTTGAACGTGTACCATATACTCTACACATAGCCCATACGTGCGAGTATGGGCTCACTAGTCAGTTCGCACACTACTAGGCCACTTTCCTTGTTGGGCGAGCATACTCTGGGAGCTCCTTAGGCCGGACACCTGTTAGAACTAGTAATCCTCACGACAGCGCCATGCAAAACATAATGATCGTTGTCTTGCCATTTGATGTACGCGACTGTACCCTCGTGATGGAATAGGGGTATCCCCCTAAATGCATGAGCACACATAATGCATGAGGTCCCCGACATTTCTACTTTTATCATTAATGAATATAACCCCGCTATCATCTTTCATGCTTAACATGTCATTTCTCATTTTTCATTCTACGTATCATACATAATCCTAACGGGGTTACATTTCATTTCATTTATCTTGATATATGTCATTCATAAGATGCTGTATACATACAATTTAGAAAACATAACATAATGCTCCATGCTTTTAACATGTCGTTTCGTAACGTACCATTCATACAATAATTACCTTAATGGTCACACAAAACCATCTAAACATAACATATCACATCACAATATATCGTATCATAAACATGTCATATCGTAAACACTTTGTGGTCATATCATTCCCTAACTTATCATAGCCTTAATGTTCTTATACCTATCACAGTTATATCGTTACGTGAACGTACCTTAGTCATATCATCGCAGGAACGTATCCCAACACTATCATTCTATCGATCTATCACAAACCTATCCTTTTCTACCCATATCCTAACCGTATATGTAACGATCCAAAATTTTCTACTTAATTTAAGGTCGCTACTGTATATGTACCATAAACATTGAATGAGGAAGACTTCATTTAAATTCCATAAAACATAACGTTTATCTTAAAACACAGCCATGGACTTACGTGTTTCGAAAACATCTTTAAAACGACACAACAAAAGACTAAATAAAATAAATAAGCATTTAAGTTAAAAACATCCTATTCTAGCCTAAGTCTAAGAAAATGAATACCACTATCCTATGCATGTGTCATGGTCTCGAGTTGCGATGTCGTCGTCGGCTGTACAGGAATGTCTTGCCTTAACCTGAAAAATGTAGTAGCACATGGCTTGAGTATTTAAAGAAATACTCAGTAAGTGACTCCACTATTGGGGGTTAAATGCAAGAACATGCGAATGCAATGACGGGACCTATCCTTTCAATCTATTTTCCTACGGTACTGTCCTAATGAGTAATTTGAACGTGTACCATATACTCTACACACAGCCAATACATATGAGTATGGGCTCACTAGTCAGTTCGCACACCATTGGGCCACTTTCCTTGTCGGGCGAGCATACTCTAGGAGCTCCTTAGGCCGGACACCCGTTAGAACTAGTAACCGTCATGGCAGCACTATGCAAAACATAACGATCGTTATCCTGCCATTGGATGTATGTGTCCGTACCCTCGTGATTGAATAAGGGTATCCCCTTAAATGCATGAGCACACATAATGCATGAGCACACATAATGCATGAGGTCCCCAACATTTCTTCTTTTGTCATTAATGAATATAACCCCGCTATCATCTTCCACGCTTAACATGTCATTTCTCATTTTTCACTCTACGTATCATACATAATCCTAACGGGGTTACATTGCATTTCATTTTTCATGATATCATGTCCTTCATAACATGTTGTATACATACAATTTAGAAAACATAACATAATGCTCCATGCTTTTAACATGTCATTTCATAACGTGCAATTCATTCAACAATTACCTCCATGGTCACACAAAACAATCTAAACATAACACCTCACATTACAATATATCGTATCATAAACATGTCATATCGTAAACACTTCATGGTCATATCGTTCCCTAACTTATCATAGCCTTAACGTTCTTATACCTATCACAGTCATATCATTACGTGAACGTACCTTAGTCATATCATCACAGGAACGTATCCTAACGCTGTCGTTCTATCAATCTATCACAAACCTATCCCTTTCTACCCATATCCTAACCATATTCTTTCATTAATCTCCCCTATTCATAGCACTACGATATGTAACCTAACCTTAACGCTTCATGAACGTATCTTACTCCTATCGTTACATTTCGTCTTGTGCATCCTTCTCGTATCCTATCGAGAACGTATACTTGAACACATCGTACCGTAATTATTATCATACAATTCACATATTATAACATAACATAAGCATAATATAAGCATACCGATTCACAGATAATTCACACATATTAGTATATATGACACGTGCAGAACCACAGGCACGTGTCAACATCAAATATAACCATGCCGATAGTAAGGCCACTTACTTGGTTAACTTAAGTTGTTGTCATGAATATATTCTTAATGAAAGTTCAACTCCGTCCTTTGAAATCCAAGTCAATCTATGTGAGCGTATGACATCAGTTTCAAGTCTGAACTCTATAACTTTTAATGTTGTGTGTATATATATATATATAATGCTATTTTCACTAAATATCTTATTTTCTATTATTACTGATGTTGTTGGGAATATAGTGTTACCAGACAAAATTTAATGGAGTTTCTTGTCCTCCATATTTTCAGATTTTATTTTTAAATTCAGTTTACCAAATCTTTCCTCAATCTTCCCTCTTCACTTGTGAGTGTATAAATAAATTTTCATTCCTTAAATAGACATTACTCCTCCTCAGTATTTATTTTCTAAACAAATATTATTGGCCAATTTTAATTGGTTGTTTGCCTAATCTTACACCTCAGTATTTATTTTCTAAATAAATATTATTGGCCAATTTTAATTGGTTGTTTGCCTAATCTTACAAATTTATAGAACTCACTAACAAAAATCTAATTAATTGGATATGTGAAAATGAGACTAAGAAGATCTTATCCTAAATTAATTTCTTATAACCATAACTATAAATGAAAAGGAAATCTAGATAGAATTAGTAGTAATAGACCAAAATCTCTAAGTCTGCAATCTGCATCTGTTGAAAGACATTTTACTTTTTCTCAAATCTGATATTTTTATGTTTATTTTTTTGATGAATGTGATATTGTAGCCGTGGATTGAGGAGAGAGGATGGGATTGGGATGAGAGGTTAGTGGAGAGAGGTGGGTAAGTTTTATTTTATTATTTTTTAGTAATCCTTTTAGTTATTTATTTATGAATTATTATTATAACTATTATTTTGACGTATATTTTTTTTTATAATTTTTTTATTTGTTTATATATATATATATTTTTTTTTTGGGCTATTACACTTTTGCTCTCCAAACTCGCCTTTGTGTCAAAGGGTGTCTGAAAGAACGGAAAACCAAGAGTGTTAGAGAGGAAAGCGTGTGGGTTGGTTCGCTAAAGTTCTTTTTTGGTGAGTTTGCGAAACGTGCTGTTCGGAGGAAGAATCGAGTGGAAGTAAGGTATCAACGCTGGGGATCACTGTGTCGAAGAAGGTTGACCGTCGAAAATCGGTGTTGAGGACGTTGTGGGATCATCGGCGCGTCGCCGGAATTGGGGGGGCGGAAACTCACCAAAACCGAGGTTTTTGGAATCGGGTTCGGTTCCTTCATGTTCGGCCTTTAGTTTCAGCCCAACGCCCAGACGTATAATTGAGCTACGTTTCTGGCAGCCCAATACCATAGACGCACGCCCAACAGCTCCGGCGGATTCGCATGCATACACAGTGCGGCTCGGCTCGCACGTGTACGAAATCAGCTCTGTTCCGTCAACTCCCGCAGCTCGGCTTGGTAGCTTAGTTGGTCGACTCGACTTATCATCATTCTAGAACTAAACATACTGACATTAGACATCATTTTATGAGAGAGCATGTACAAAATGGACATATTATTCTTGATTTTGTAAACTCTAATAATTAATTAGCAGATATTTTTACCAAGCCGTTAAATGTAACGACCCGGGAAAGAAAGAAGGAAAAAAAGAAAATATTATATATGTATATATATATATATATATATATATATATATATGATAAATGAAAACGAGAAAACGAAAAAAAAACAAAAAAAACCCAGTCGCCGGAAAACCCGCGAGTTTTCCGGCGACCGCCGTGTTTCGCGGAACCCACGCGAAACGATGGCCACAGCGCGCCCACCCTTAGCCCAGCATCTTCAGAACGCCTGCAAAGGGAGAAAAGAGAGAAAAATTTCGAGCGAGAGAAAGAGATTTCGGACAAACGTCGGCGAAGTGTTCAGTTTCTCCGACGAGCCCTCAAATCACCCTTAAACCGACACCAAACAGCCTGTTACTACCGTAAGAGAGATCTCTAACGATAGCACAATAACTCAGGGGCATTTGGTGTTATTTCGTAAGCGTCGTCGTCAGTAACCGAGGTCGGAAAGTTAGGTTTCTTAATCGATTCTTAGATCTATGGCTTTTAGGAGCTTTTAGGCCGCAAAACTCCCAAAAAAGGAAAGAAGGACGACGAACAAAGAGGAAAAGAGAAGGAAGAGGACCGAAATCGGCAACGAAAACGCCGCGGGAAGGAGAGAGAAAACTCGCCGGAAAGTCGGCCAAAGTCGGGTAAGGAAGACGAGATCCACGGATCCGGGTCAACCCGAACCCAGAACCCGGGAGAGCCAGCCCGTTCCTCCCTTGGCCTCTACCTTCGGCCCAGCCCAACTTCAGCGGCCCAAACCTCAAACCGGCCCAGAAGCTACGGTTCAGTTGAACCAACCCAGACTAGACCCACGGTCCAATTGAGCCGGCCTGCAAACCAAACACTTGCGGCCCAGCCCAGTAAGCCGAGGCCCAACGTTTAGCCTTGGCCCAGTAGCCTTCCACAGCCCGCGACCCGAACCACGACCCGAACCGGACTGCGACCCGCGCTTCGACCCGACACTACCGCCCGACGTGGCTTTCTCTGCTGCTGCCACGTGTCACACAGCGGCGCGGCAGTCCTCGGCTCGGCTCGGCGCAAACGGCTCGGGCTCCCTCCGGTGACGCTCCGGCGGCTCCTCCGGCGGCTCCAGCGGCTGTTCGGCTCGGCTCACCTGTTTTCAGCCCGGTTTCCACTGTTCCGACCCTCCCGAATCTGTTTTCGGCCCCGATTAAGGTATCCGAGGCCGTTTCAGAGCCGTATTTCACATTTATTAAATTATAGGTAAATTAATTGTGAAATACTAACGGAAAGTGGTGGACGGTGTGATAGGAAACAAACCCCGAGGACGTAGGGAGCGGCTCTCACGGAACGGGAGCTTACGTTTAGCGATTTAGGGAGTACTTCGGCCAAGGCCAACCAAGTAAGTGGCCTTACTATAGGATAGGCTAAATAATTGTATGAGTTATGATGATGTGTGGATTATGATGCTTGATGATATGTGCGGTATATACATATTTTGTTGAGTGACGCTTGATATGTTTGACGCACGTTGTGGCATTATGATGAGCATGATGATTGCATGATTTTTACCTTAATATGATGATGATGAGTGCCATATTGCATCATGTCGTTAGATCGACGTAGGACACAACCCTAAGAGCATGAAAATGATATTAATATAAATATCCACGAGTATGCGTTACCTAGAGTAACAAAGAGATGAGACTAGAGGGTTGTGTCAGAAGAGACATTACGATGGATTTAGAGGGACCTCATGCATTTTGTATGTTCATAAGCATAGGGCTACTTCCCCTAGAGATGATGAGTGCGGACGCGCACCTTATGATGAGCGCGAATGCGCACAGGTGCGAAAGCACACAGATGAGGGTGTTCATGAGGCGCATGACACTATGGGGTTCCGCTGACCTCCGGACGTCGCTACAGATTAGCTTGACCAGAGGGTCCAGGGGGTGTGCGAGCGCCCTGGGGACTCACACTCGCACGTGTGAGTCGTGTGTAGGGAAGTACTACACATCCAATTTTTCCGAGACTGGAGGCCACCCCTAAGATGATTAGAGATAGGTCCCTATTCATGATTGCATGTGTTTGCATTAGCATGGCCCCTATAGTGGGGTCACTTACTGAGTATTTCTTCGAAATACTCAGGCCGTGTGCCATATTGTTTTTTTCAGGTAAAGGCAAGGCGCCCATGTACGGTTGACGGTGGCATCGCGATCAGAGACTGTGGCGCGTGCATAGGATAGGTGCATATTTAATTCCTAGTCTTAGTTAGAATAGGGCGTTTGCAATTCATTCATTTATATTAATTAATTTGTAGTCGTTTTATTTTATTTTCTTTTCTTTTTGGAACTCTAGCTCAATGTTTGAAACACGTAAGTCCGGCAGTGTTTTCCAAAGTTTTAATGTATTCTGAAGTTTTAAATTTTTCCGCTATTGATAATGAGCATGCTTAGATTTTATTCTGCATTAGAGATGAGCATGAGACGTTAGTGGCGACTCTGGATATGTGGAAATTTAGGGTCGTTACAGTTGGTATCAGAGCTCTAGGTTTTAGATTCTGTAGACTAGCCTACGATGTAGGCTTGGCACGCTCCACGGTCCCAACGTCGATGCCCCGTCACCGTCAGGTACGCCTTGCATAAGATAAGAAAAGAGAAACGTTTTAAAACTTGCGTGCATTATTTTTTTTATGTTGACATTACTGAAATGGTTGTGATACTTCACGTATTTATTTAAAAGTATGATGTCATGAGTTGCATGCTGAGTAATTTTGGTTAGTAGCATGATATGATGCTTAGCATGATGAATGTTTACTTCTTTGGCGTTATTTATATATATGCATAGTATTTAGGCCTTAGACTTAAGCAACCTTATATTGGTTTATAGAACCATGCCCAGAGGACGAGGAAGAGGAAGAGGAAGAGGAAGACGAGGAAGGGGGCGACCCCGTCGTAGAGAAGTAGGACGAGGTGTGGCAGTAGGGGGCCCACCTCAAGAAAGATCAGAGACTGGGCCGGTAACAGTTACGCCGCCCCCAGTCTTACCGCCAGTTGAGCTACCTCCTCAAGCTCCACTACAAGCTGAGCCTCCACCACCAGTAGAAGCCCCACCCCAGCCTACCCTACCACTCCAAGTCGCACCTGAAGCTGCACCCCCAATGGGTGGAGTAGATGCTAATACTAGGTTAATGTGTGACTCGATCCAAGCCCTAATTCAAACCTTAGTAACCAATCAACAAGCCAGTCTACAACAGGCCCAGGAACAAGCCCAAGCACAGGCCCAGGCACAGGCGTTGGCACTGGCACAAGTACAGGCACAGGTACAGGCCCAGGCACAGGCACAGGCACAGGCACAGGCCACTGCCCAGGCCAATCCCCCAGTAAACCCTCCACAACCTGTTAGATGTTCAAACTGGATAAGGGATTTCAAGAGATACGACCCTCGACCATTCACTGGTTCCCTAGTAGACCCCATAGAAGCCCAAATGTGGATTGCAGCGGTGGAAACCACCTTTGAGACTATGGAGTGCCCAGAGAACCAAAAGGTCGCCTGTGCAACCTTCGTCCTACAGAAGGACGCAGAGATATGGTGGAGAGATAACAAGACCCTTCTTAACCCAGAAGGGGGACCAATGAACTGGGAACGATTTAAGGAGGCCTTCCTTAAAGAATATTATCCTAAGTCAGAGCGACTTAAAAAGCAGCAGGAGTTCGCCCACCTGGTACAGGGCGGACTCACAGTGGAGAGGTACAACCGAGAGTTTAATAGACTCAAGAGATTCGCACCGTCCATGGTGGACACTGAGGAAAAGATGACAGAGAAATTTGTATTGGGTTTGGTACCAAGAATCCGCCGCATGTTGGAGGCGTTCAACCCAAAGACCTATGAGGAAGCCTTGAGAACTGCCAAGGCTTTAGAGAAACCAAAGGATGAGAAACGGCGTGAAGAGCGAGTTATAATTGGGCAGAAGCGTCCTCATGAATCAGGAGGCTCTGACCGTCCACCACCAGCACATAGGCACCGTTCCAATAACAGACCCGCTCCTAGATGGGATGAGCGACGCCCTCCCCGACGTACTGACAGGAACCCCAGGAATCAGGATGGGGCCAGAGGGAGGAGAGAGGAAGGGTGCACTATCTGTGGAAGACTACACGGTGGGAGGTGCATGGCTGGCAGCCGAGCGTGTTATAGGTGTGGCCAAGAGGGGCACATCGCCGTGAACTGTACGGCCGGAAATGCCGCAGCACAAGCAAACCTGCCCAGAGTAGTAGAGCAAACGGATCAACCAGCACCACCGCGAGCTCAAGCTAGGGCCTACGCGTCAACCAGCAGGGACACTGGGAGGTCCGACGCCGTGGTGACAGGTACACTGTCCATTTTAGGTCATTTCGCTTTTACCTTATTTGATTCTGGTTCCACGCATTCCTTTATTTCCATGCCTTTTGTTGTACAAGCGGGGTTCGAATTAGAACCCTTATTGCATGAAATGTCTGTAAGCACCCCTGCGGGGGTAGACTTAGTATCTAGGGATAGAGTAAAGAATGGCCAAGTAATCATAGGGAACCAAACTTTAAGCGTTGACCTGATAGTGGTAAACATGACAGATTTCGACGTCATACTAGGCATGGATTGGTTAGCTGAAAATCGAGCTAGTATAGACTGTCACCAAAAGGAAGTAAAATTTTCACCACCGATAGGACCTACCTTTAAATTTAAAGGCACAAATACCGGGGTTACCCCCAAGGTAGTCTCGATGATGAAAGCAAAGAAGTTAGTCCAACAAGGTGGATGGGCTATATTAGCATGTGCTGTAGACGTGAGAGGAAAGGAAGAGACCCTAGTAAACGTGCCAATAGTAAACGAGTTTCCGGATGTATTTCCGGATGACTTACCTGGAATACCCCCTTCCCGAGCGGTCGACTTCGTCATCGAACTCGAGCCGGGAACTGGGCCTATTTCCAAAGCACCCTATCGCATGGCACCAGCTGAGTTGAAAGAACTCAAGGCGCAACTGCAAGACTTACTAGATAAAGGATTCATTCGACCTAGCGTGTTCCCTTGGGGTGCGCCAGTGTTGTTTGTTAAGAAGAAAGATGGATCGATGCGTCTGTGCATCGATTACAGAGAGCTAAACAAGAGGACCATAAAAAACAAATATCCTCTGCCTAGAATAGAAGACTTGTTTGATCAACTCAGAGAAGCAACAGTATTCTCTAAGATAGATCTTCGGTCCGGTTACCACCAAATTAGGATTAATGAAAAAGACGTACCAAAAACGGCATTTAGGACAAGGTACGGTCACTACGAGTTTGTAGTGATGTCATTTGGCCTCACCAATGCCCCAGCGGTATTTATGGAGTTAATGAACCGGGTATTCAAAGAATGCTTAGACATGTTTGTGATTGTGTTCATTGACGACATCCTCATATACTCGAGAACCGACCTAGAGCACGAGGAACACCTCCGAAAAGTCCTAACCACCCTAAGAGAGCACAAGTTGTACGCCAAGTTCTCCAAATGCGAATTTTGGTTACGACAAGTCTCTTTCCTAGGACACGTGGTGTCAAAGGACGGAATATCTGTAGATCCCACCAAGGTCGAAGCGATCACAAAATGGGAACGCCCAACTACGGTAACGGAAATAAGGAGTTTCCTAGGATTGGCGGGATATTATCGAAGGTTCGTACAGGACTTCGCTAAAATATCCTCGCCTTTAACAAAGTTAACAAAAAAAGGGGTGCCATTTAGATGGGATGATGCTTGTGAGGCAAACTTCCAGGACCTAAAAGAGAGATTGGTAACCGCCCCGGTACTCATAGTACCCGAGAGCTCAGAAGGATATGTGATCTATAGTGATGCCTCCATGAAAGGACTGGGATGTGTGTTAATGCAACACGGCAAGGTTGTCGCATACGCATCTCGTCAACTTAAAGAATATGAAAAGAACTACCCTACCCATGACCTAGAGTTGGCCGCTGTAGTGTTCGCGCTGAAAATCTGGCGACATTACCTGTATGGCGAGAAAACTCAAATTTTTACCGACCACAAAAGTTTGAAATACTTCTTCAGTTAAACATGAGGCAGAGAAGGTGGTTAGAATTGGTGAAGGATTATGACGTAGATATCCAGTACCACCCTGGGAAAGCAAATGTGGTTGCAGATGCCTTGAGTAGGAAGACGGTCCACTCGTCGGCCCTCATTACGAGGGAAGTAAGGGTACAAAGAGAGTTCGAGCGAGCCAACATAGCTGTAGCGACCGAGGGAGTCATAGCACAGTTGGCCCGACTCACTGTACAACCTACACTTAGGCAGAGAATTATTGTCTCCCAACAAGAGGATCCTAACCTACAGGAAGTCCTAGGACAGCTAGACGAAAGTCCAGTAGATGGATTCTCGAAGTCATCAGATGAAGGACTATTGTATCAGGGACGCTTATGTG
>NW_019268774.1:0-20777 GCF_002738365.1 Cucurbita moschata
AATATTAATGAAAACCACGTGGGTAACATTTAAAAAGTAATTAGAAAGTTTTATAAATCTAATTGAAATATTATAAATGTAATTTAAATAATTTTATAATTCAAGAAAACTAGTTTTCATTGAAATAGTAACCAAAAACTTTTATTTTAGATTAAAGCAATCGAAAATTTCACCATTTGTTACTCTACCAAAGTTATAAATGTCATACTTCGATTGGTCCATGATGTCAATTTTGCCCGCTGGTCCATGATGTCAATTTTGTCACCACATCATCACGTCAACTATCTTGTTTTGAATTTGATTGGTCCATGATGTCAATTTTGCCGTCACATCATCACGTTGGGTATCTTGTTTTGACTGAAACTTCTCCGTTTTATCTCTAATTTGAGTGAACCAAAAAAGACGTTCAAATCGTTATTCCCAACCTTACACTGTAGACAAAATACTGAGAATTGATAATAATTGACCGAAGGTTTGTTATCATCCAAACATCAATTAATTAATTAATTAAAATTAATTAATTTGAAATTAAAGGCCAAAAAGCCAACTAACCATCTCACCCTTTCTCAGGATGACAAACCATTTCAAGAAAAATAGTATGAAATCCATAAAACCATAAAACTTAAAATAATGAACATGTCCAAATAATAATATCGTGATACCAATATCGATGCATCATCATAGTCATTTTAATATATCATTAAAAATTTGAAATTCACTCACATCCATATTCTCCTCCTATATTAATGCTTCAATGACTTATGAAACATCACAACAACGAAGCGATTCATTAAAAAATTCAAGATATATCACACTGAGTAATACCAATCTCAAATTCAAGATATATCACACCGAATAATACCAAGCTCAAGCCTATTTTTGCAAAAAAAATTCTTCATTTAACGGCTTGGTAAAAATATCTGCTAATTGATTATTAGAGTTTACAAAATCAAGAATAATATGTTCATTTTGCACTTGCTCTTGCTCTCTAATAAAATGATATCTAATGTCCATATGTTTAATTATAGAATGCTAAACAAGTTTTTTGGTTAAATTAATAACACTAGTGTTATCACGAAATATAAGCACACTATCAAATTTTAATCCAAAATCACAAAGAGTTTGTTTCATCTAAAGAATTTGAGCACAACAACTAGCAACCGCAATATATTCCGCTTCTGTAGTAGATAAGGCAACTGAATTTTACTTTTTACTAATCCAAGAAACTAATGAACTACCCAGAAATTGACAAGTTCCACTAGTACTTTTACGATCTAGTAAACTTCTCCCAAAATCCGCATCAGAATATCCTACCCATCTAAACCCAACATTTCTAAGATACCACAATCCTAAATTGATAGTCCCAAGCAAATATTTAAATATTCTTTTAAGGGCATGTAGATGAGATTCCTTAGGGCATGTAGATGAGATTCCTTAGGACAAGATTGAAATCTAGCACAAGGACATACACTAAACATAATATCAGGTCTCCTAGCAGTCAAGTAAAGTAAAGTAAAGATCCAATCATACCTCGATAAGATTTTATATCTACACATTTACCTTTTTCATCCTTATCAAGCTTGGTAGATGTGCTCATTGGAGTTTTTGCAATCTTACCTTCATTGAACTTGAACCTTTTGAGTAAATCCTTGATGTACTTCTCTTGATTTAGGAAGATACCATCTTTTAGTTGTTTGATTTGAAGTCCAAGAAAGAAACTGAGCTCTCTCATCGTACTCGTCTCAAACTCATTATGCATACATTTAGAAAATTCTTCGCATAAAGAAGGGTTAGTAGAATCAAATATAATATCATCCACATATATTTGCACTAATAGCATATCTTTTTCTTTAATTTTAATAGAGAGAGTAGTGTCGAGCTTACCCATTTTGAAATCATTCTCAATAAGAAAATTACTAAATCTATCGTACCAAGCTCTTGGAGCTTGTTTTAAGCCCTAAAGATCCTTTTTCAACTTAATGACATGACGTGTAAAGTCAAAATTTTCAAATCGAGGAGGTTGTTTTACATGAACTTTCTCCATAATATAACCATTTAAGAATGCACTTTTCACATTCATTTTGATATAATATAAAATTTTTTGTAAGAAGCAAATGCATGTAACATTCTAATAGCTTATAATCTTGCAACGGGTGCAAAAGTTTCTTCATAGTCTATACCTTTCTCCTGACAATAACCTTGAGCTACAAGTCTAGCTTTAGGCATTGCTTGCCTTCGGCAACCGAACATCACTTTTGTGGAATTCAATTTTGTTTGACCACACACGTCGCCTGCGCATGCATGTTCAATCAAACAACGTTGCTTCTCATTGTCATATCAGTTCCCAACAACACGATCCATGCATCATGATATGATGCATGACCATCTTAGTTTGCTCAAACACATACGTTGGGAACTGACCCATGTGTCAATCAACTCATTAGGACTTTTCAAACATTCATCCATCTGGATTCTCTTGAGCATCAGACTCTCCCGTGTACATGCTAAACCATTTACGACATACTTTCTTGATAGCGGGTGCATGATCCAACCTTCGACCCATGGGTTGGGGAGCAATATTGGCACACCTATACCATCTCTTACTTTCTTGTTTCTTTCATCAAGCATAGAAAATGTTATCAATTTTAAGATTAAGATCAATCATTAGCTCAGGCATAAATCTTGACTTGGAAAAATACGCAAATAAGGGCCACATTTTATGGGACAAGGGTAATGCGCCATTGCAACCATATCACAATCCTCACCCAAATCTTGTTAAACATGTCATAATCTAATAATCATGCCAAAAATTTGATGATGGAATATAAAATTTTCAAATGACTCACCGTGTCAAAGGAATCATCATTTTCAAATGACAATTGTGGTCGGTGGCGTTTGTTGTTAAAAACCTTGAGGATGTGAATCTAAGAACGATCATTAAGGACATATATTGTGTCTTCTTCTTCAATGATGGAAGGAGAAGACGCTAAACCTATTAAGGCGACCTCTTGAAGAATCTTTTAAAAATCACCTATCGAAGATGTCTGGGCTAAAACTACTAGTAGCCTAGACATTGAGTTGACAAATTAAGTGTTTTTCTTTTGTGGCAGATCTTGTAAATGACCATTGTTCGAAAGACATATCAAAACTATTTACTTTTCGTTAAAGGATCATCATATCATTTCTGCCCTCATGTTTGATGTTCACATAGAGAACCTTAACATCTCATCAGATACTCACTTCATAGTAGTCATTTTCAGTATATTTTACAAGTTAAGCATTCAAATATCTCCCCCACAACTCTTAGATCTTCTCCAAAAAGATTTACTATGCTCATAGAGGTAAATCTGGAGAAATCGTCAACCTGCTTCCAAAACCCTTTCATGGGATCAAATTACTAAGAATTCTACCTGGATCCTTAAATATGTGAGCCTTCCAATCAAGAAAGACCCACAGTTTGCTCAAATCATCGAACATGATGATGGAATCCTAAGCCCTCTTTCCCCGATCTGAGATATGTAACGGTGGGATCTCACATCGGTTGGAGAGGGGAACGAAACATTCCTTATAATGTCTTAGAAACTTCGTCTCAACTTGGCTTTCATTGTTGCGATGATATTGTTCCTCGGCTCTTCTTTTGGTAATTTTCAACCTTGTTTCTTTTTCTTCTTTTTTTTTTCGTTTTTTGATAACTCTCCAAAAGTAGAGTTATATCAAGTCTTTTTACCATTAATTTTGCACTTATACTCACCATTTTCTCATTAATTGCTCCATTTATTCTAATTAGTATACATGAGATAGCCCATTGTGGTTTAACATGAAAAGAAGATTAATTTCCATAAATCGAGCTTAATTGTACACTTAATTGAGCTATTTGGTAAAATTCTAGAAAATTTATGCTGAACCATGATGCTATAGCAAATCTGGAACCAACACTGCTTGCAAATCTGGAAATAAATTGCAGACTTTGATGCTGAAACAATACGGAAAACAAACTTTTTGAGGATGACCTGGAAATTTTAATCCACATCAGCAGTCCACGTGAATCATTGGCTACCAAATTATAAACATCGTAGGAGGACAATTTTATCGTTTCTCAGCCCTAAATTAGAAGAAACAAGCATTATAAAAGGAAAAGGATACCTAAAATAGAGAGGGGCCACACTTAGGGGAGAGAAATTGGATTAGACAACAGCAACGGAGGGGCCACACTTGGGGAGAGAAATCGGATTAGACAGCAGTAGCCTCCGCGGCTGTGAAACCAGAGAAGAAGAAGAAAATCCTAATCCAGCAACTATTGACAGCAGAAGGAAAAGGAGACCAACAAGGATTGATTAGGGCAAAGAGGTGGATGTGAGAACTCAAGGGAAGGGAACTTCCAGAACGACAACAAAACGGGATAACTCTCTATTTCCTTATTCTCTTTTCTCATTTCATCAATTTTACATGATTGAGATGTGAATTCCTCTGTTTAATTAAGTTTGTATGGAGAGCTTGTTAGATCGATATGACTACCCAGAAGGGGTGAATAGAGTTTCAACAATAATTTTTTTTTTAATAACAATAAAACTTGATACCATGCAATAAAAATTAACAATAATTTAGAATTTAAATAGAAAAAAGAATTTAATTAGGAAAAGGGTTAGAAAATATAACACCTTAGTTTTATTGTGTTTCGGTCAAACTCGACCTACTCCACTACCCAAGCGCCTCTTGGGAATTTGAATAAAACTTTCTGACTCTTTTCTTGGATCAGAGCCCGAGCCGAACCGCTACACCACTCCTTTTACGAGTGCAAGAGAAAACTCAATCCTTTCCACGGCTCAGGATCAAACTGGTACACCCCTCTTTTTACGAGTTCAAGAGCAAACTCAATCCTTTCCATGGCTCAGGATGAAACTCGTACAATTGTCTGAAATCTTATAGAAACACCACAACTCTCTAAGTAATAGATTTACAATTTTCTCACAATACAATAGACATCTCTCTCAAGAATAAGATAAACAAGAAATAGAATTGGAAGCTTTAGAGAGAGCAACAATGGATGCTTTTAAACAAAAATTGTAGATCAAGAAAACTATGAAAATTGTGTATTGTATTCTATGTTATGTGTGTTGTGTTCTGAAAAATATGAAGAGGTGATGAGAGAAATAGAATTGGAAGCTTTGGAGAGAGCAACAATGGAGGATTTTAAACAAAAATTTTAGATCGAGAAAACTATGGAAATTGTGTATTGTGTTCTACGTTGTGTGTGTTGTGTTCTGAAAAATATGAAGAGGTGATGAATTTAAATAGTGATGAAGTTGAGAAAATTATGGAAATTGTGTATTGTGTTCTATATTGTGTGTGTTGTGTTTTATGTTGTGTGTGTTGTGTTCTGAAAAATATGAAGAGGTGATGAGTTTAAATTGTGATGAAGTTGTAAAAATAGGAATTAATACGGACCACTAAATGTGAAGAAATAAAAACTATATTTATTTATTTTTAAATTTATCGTAAAAAATTATAGACCACGTGTTTAGATATATATATTATTATTTTAAATGAATATTCAAATCATTTTAAATTCATTTTCATTTATATAAATATATTTAAATGTAATAATATAATATGAAAACCAGGTGGGTGACATTTAAATAGTAATTAGAAAGTTTTATAAATCTAATTGAAATATTATAAATGTAATTTAAATAATTTTATAATTCAAGAAAACTAGTTTTCATTGAAATAGTAACGGAACACTTTTATTTTAGATTAAAGCAATTAAAAATTTCATCATTTGTTACTCTACCAAAGTTATAAATGTCATAATTCGATTGGTCCATGATGTCAATTTTGTCCACTGGTCCATGATGTCAATTTTGTCACCATATCATCACGTCAATTGTCTTGTTTTGAATTTGATTGGTCCATGATGTCAATTTTGCCGCCACATCATCACGTCGGGTATCTTGTTTTGACTTAAACTTGTTCGTTTTATCTCTAATTTGAGTGAACCAAAAAAGACGTTCAAATCGTTATTCCCAACCTTGCACTATCGACAAAATATTGAGAATTGTTAATAATTGAAGGTAGGTTTGTTATCATCCAAACATCAATTAATTAATTAATTTGAGATTAAAGGCCAAAAAGCCAACAAACTTATAAAATAACAACGAAGTGATTCATTAATTATAAAATAACAAACTTGCATATTTTTCCTAATTTTCTCCCCTTTCTAATCATAAAAAAGAACAATAAAAAATAATGAAAGAATGAAAGAATGGCATGCTCCCCCTAAAAACATGCCTTTAAATAAGATTATAAAATTCAAGATATATCACACCAAGTAATACCAAACTCAAATTCAAGATATATCACACCGAATAATACCAAGCTCAAGCCTATTTTTGCAAAAAAATTCTTCATTTAACGGCTTGGTAAAAATATCTGCTAATTGATTATTAAAGTTTACAAAATCAAGAATAATATGTCCATTTCACTTTTTCTCTAATAAAATGATGTCTAATGTCCATATGTTTAGTTATAGAATGCTGAACAAGTTTTTTTTGGTTAAATTAATAGCACTAGTGTTATCACAAAATATAAGCACACTATCAAATTTTAATCCAAAATCACAAAGAGTTTGTTTCATCCAAAGAATTTGAGCACAACAACTAGCAACCGCAATATATTCCGCTTATGTAGTAGATAAGGCAACCGAATTTTACTTTTTACTAATCCAAGAAACTAATGAACTACCCAGAAATTGACAAGTTCCACTAGTACTTTTACGATTAAGTAAACTTTCCCCAAAATCCGCATCAGAATATCCTACCCATCTAAACCCAACATTTCTAGGATACCACAATCCTAAATTGATAGTCCCAAGCAAATATTTAAATATTCTTTCAAGGGCATGTAGATGAGATTCCTTAGGACAAGATTGAAACCTAGCACAAAGACATACACTAAACATAATATCAGGTCTCCTAGCAGTCAAGTAAAGTAAAGATCCAATCATACCTCGATAAGATTTTATATCTATACATTTACTTTTTTCATCCTTATCAAGCTTGGTAGATGTGCTCATTGGAGTTTTTGCAATCTTACCTTCATTGAACTTGAACCTTTTGAGTAAATCCTTGATGTACTTCTCTTTATTTAGGAAGATACCATCTTTTGGTTGCTTGATTTGAAGTCCAAGAAAGAAATTGAGCTCTCCCATCGTACTCGTCTCAAACTCATTATGCATACATTTAGAAAATTCTTATCATAAAGAAGGGTCAGTAGAATCAAATATAATTTCATCCACATATATTTGCACTAATAGCATATTTTTTTCTTTAATTTTAATAAAGAGAGTAGTGTCGAGCTTACCTATTTTGAAATCATTCTCAATTAGAAAATTACTAAGACTATCGTACCAAGCTCTTCGAGCTTGTTTTAAGTCCTAAAGAGCCTTTTTCAACTTATAGACATGACGTGGAAAGTCAGAATTTTCAAATCCAGGAGGTTGTTTTACATAAACTTCCTCCATAATATAACCATTTAAGAAACTTTTCACATTCATTTTGATATAATATACAATTTTTGTAAGAAGCAAATGCATGTAACATTCTAATAGCCTATAATCTAGCAACGGGTTCAAAAGTTTCTTCATAGTCTATACCTTCCTCCTGACAATAACCTTGAGCTACAAGTCCAGCTTTAGGCATTGGTTGCCAACGGCAACCAAACATCACTTTTGTGGAATTCAATTTTGTTTGGCCACACACGTCGCCTGCGCATGCATGTTCAATCGTGCGCAACACAACAACGTTGCTTCTCATTGTCATATCAGTTCCCAACAATAGGATCCATGCATCATGATATGATGCATGACCATCTTAGTTTGCTCAAACACATACGTTGGGAACTGACCCATGGGTCAATCATCTCATTAGGACATTTGAAACCATCTGGATTCTCTTGAGCATCAGACTCTCCCGTGTACATGCTAAACCATTTACGACATACTTTCTTGATAACGGGTGCATGATCCAACCTTCGACACATGGGCTGGGGAGAAATATTGGCACACCTATGCCATCTCTTACTTTCTTGTTTCTTTCATCAAGCATAGAAAATGTTATCTATTTTATGATTAAGATCAATCATTAGCTCAGGCATAAATCTTGACTTGGGAAAATATGCAAATAAGGGCCACATTTTATGGGACAAGGGTAATGTGCCATTGCAACCATATCACAATCCTCACCCAAATCTTGTTAAACATGTCATAATCTAATAATCATGCCAAAAACTTGATGATGGAATATAAAATTTTCAAATGACTCACCGTATCAAAGGAATCATCATTTTCAAATGACAATTGTGGTCGGTGGCGTTTGTTGTTAAAAACCTCGAGGATGTGAATCTAAGAACGATCATTAATGACATATATTGTGTCTTCTTCTTCAATGATGGAAGGAGAAGACGCTAAATCTATTGAGGCGGCCTCTTGAAGAATCTTTTAAAAATCACCTACCGAAGATGTCTGAGCTAAAACTGCTAGTAGCCTAGACATTGAGTTGAGAAATTCAGTGTTTTTCCATTGTGGCAGATCTTGTAAATGACCATTGTTCGAAAGACATATCAAAACTATTTACTTTTCGTTAAAGGATCGTCATATCCTTTCTGCCCTCATTTTTTATGTTCACATAGAGAACCTTAACATCTCATTAGATACTCACTTCATAGTAGTCATTTTCAGTATATTTTACAAGTTAAGCATTCAAATATCTCCCCCATAACTCTTAGATCTTCTCCAAAAAGATTTACTATGCTCATAGAGGTAAATCTGGAGAAATCGTCAACCTGTTTCCAAAACCCATTCATGGGATCAAATTACTAAGAATTCTACCTGGATCCTTAAATATGTGAGCCTTCCAATCAAGAAAGACCCACAGTTTGCTCAAATCATCGAACATGATGATGGAAAACGTAAAAGTAAAATTCAATGAAAATTAAATTTTCTTTCCAAAGGTAAAGATTCTTAAGCTCGAGATCTAGTACCTCAGGAATCTCGAGATCTCCATAAAAAATCAACATGTCAAAGTCTATGCAAATAGAGCCGGTTGATTACAACAAAGAAGTAGTTTTAGTCGATTATGAGGGCAATCCCAGATCTCTAACTCAAACCGAATTGGATACTACATCTATCTTCAACCAGATCGATATTATCACAAATGAATTGTCCACTGATAAAGAATTCTTGAAAAAGGCATTACAACCTCGAACGATATCCTAACTATCCAACATCAAATAACTTCTCAAACAAGATTCTCTCAACCATTGCAAGACAAGTTAAGAAGATTGAAGAAAAAATTAAGGAAAAACAACAACAAAAGAAATAAATAAAAAAAAACTATTGCAAATATTAATGGTGTGAGATTCCCAAAAGTTGGGGAAAGTTCTTTTGTTCATACCAGCTATTTTAGACAAAGTAATCAGTCTCGGCTCAACAGAAGAGGCACTTGCTCTTATGGAAGAAAAGCTAAACAATCTCTCAATTTTGATAGAACCTTAAGTAATTAAACTTTTAGTGTCATAATGAACCAGATGAGAATGACCTCAAAAATTTTTAAAATGATTTCTCGTAAGAAGAAAAGATGCCCAAAAAAGTAGACCTCATCAACAAAATTGTTAAATTAGAGGACAAAGTCCAAAAAACTAGATGAAGAAAAATTGGTATCCTAAGCCCTCTTTTCCCGATGTTCCGTGCGAAGAAAAAACTCAAATGACTCAATCCACCTATGAAGGAACATGCATACATAAGTGGAATATAGATGGTCTATCCGGTCATCTAGTCATAAATGTAATCAACAAAATGTTGATGGGAGCTAGCGCCTATAGGCTTCGAGGTAAGTTTGACCACGCTATTGCTCAAATTGTAACTTTTGGTTTCACAAGAGTACTCAAGGATGGGTTGGAGAAGCATATCTCCGACAAAGAAAAGCAAAGGATACTCAACCATACTACTATAGAAAAAGAAGTACAAATATAAAAAGTGAAATTGGAATATCTCAAGTTATGGAGAATGATACAAGTGTTGAATAGCCATTAATACCCTTTTATATATTGTCTTAAAGTTTGTCGTAGGCAAACTAGAAATCCTTACTGAACGTTTGAGAAAATTCTTATGATTATAAAATGCGAAAAGTTAGCTACTTCTGATGGTACAAAGATATAATTGTAACTAAGGTTATGATAAGATATGATAGTACCCTTTAATTATGGATGATGCGCTTCATTGAAGGACTTCCAAAGTATATTTCTCAAAGGATAACTACCGCTCTCAATGAAGAGTGTAAGCATAAGATTCCTTGGAATGAATTCACTTATGGTGATTTAGGTTATGTAATAGCCAAGTCAACGGCTAGCAAATATTGTCTACTTTGGCCTGTTACATATCGTCGTGAGTCTCACGGTTTTAAAAGCATCTGTTAGGGATCAAAATGATATTAATTAAATAATCAGAGTGGCGCAGCGGAAGCGTGGTGGGCCCATAACCCACAGGTCCCAGGATCGAAACCTGGCTCTGATACCAACAATAAATAACATTTCCCATCAATTACAAGGTCCCTATAACTTGAATACTCAAAGACAGGAAATAGGAATACTCATACTCAAATATTATTATAACTTCTCGTTTCACGAGTACTCAACCTCACCTTCAACCTAGGAGGGATCAATGGTATTAATGAACTCTTTTAAATACTCTATGGGTGTTGTCCAACTCATGGTTTGAAAACGCATCTACTATGTTGAGAGTTTCGCCCTACTTTGACTAGTGCATCGTGTAACGGTCATACTTCTTCAAATGTGCGGCTTCGTGATCTTGACATGCTCGCCAAAAACCTTATGGGGTACACAATCTCCATTCACATTTTTCACCTCGGCTTTGTGGCTTTGTTATACCATAGGCAAGGTTTGCCTTCAACGTTCAAACATCACTTATGTGGAATCAAAACTTGTTTGACCACACACGCCACCTATGCATGCATGTTCTATCATGTGCGACACAACAATGTTACATCTCATCGTTATCACAGTTCCCAACAACACGATCCATGTATCGTGATGCAATCTCATGTCTTGAGATACTCAATCACTTTGGTTTTTCTGGACACATTTGTTGGGACAGTTTGGCCGAGTGGTCTAAGACGCTAGATTTAGGCTCTGGTCCGAAAGGGCGTGGGTTCAAATCCCACAACTGTCATGATCATACACTTTTTATTACACTTTTTAAATGTGCGGCCTCGTGAGCTAAATCCGTGCATTATTAGACCCAAAACACAAGGAACCACGTTTGAGCTAAAGCCCGTGATGTTTCAAATGTTGCAAACCATTGAGAAATTTCATGGACTATCGTCGGAAGATCTCCACCTACATCTAAAGTCATTTTTAGAAGTGAGTGACTCGTTTTGATTCCAATGAGTGGATAAAGACCTGATTAGATTGAGCTTATTCCCTTATTCTTTGAGGGATGGTGCTAAATCATGGTTGAATACCTTAGCATTGAGACTAATTGATTCTTGGAATAGTCTGCAGATAAATTTTTTATCAAGTATTTTTCACCCACTAGAAATGCACGGTTCAGAAATGAGATTGTCGCTTTTCAACAATTTGAAGATGAAACACTAAGTGAAGCGTGGGAGAGATTCAAGGAGATGCTTAGAAAATGTCCTCATCATGGATTACCTCATTGTATACAAATGGAGACTTTCTACCATGGATTAAATATTGCTACTAAACAAGTAGTTGGTGCTTCCGCCAATGGAGCTATTTTGTCAAAGACATACAATGAAGCATATGAGATTTTAGAGAGAATAGCATCTAACAATTGCCAATGGGCGGATGTGAGAAGGAACCCAGGAAAGAAGACCCGAGGAGTACTTAAAGTTGATGTTTTGTTTTCTATCAACACTCGACTAGCTTCGTTGACTAGTATTTTACAAAATCTAGCATTGGAACATGGCACAATGACCAAAGCATCAGCCAATACAGCTGCTGTAATGACCCAGACAATAGCTAAATCTTGTGTATATTGTGGAGAAGAACACACTTTTGATCAATGTCCAAGCAATCTGGCCTCAATTTTTTATGTGGGGAATCAAGCTAGTCAAGGGAACCCGAAAAATAATCCCTTCTCAAATACTTATAATCTGGGGTGGAGAAATCATCCAAACTTCTCATGGAAGAGACAAGGCTCATACAATCAACAAATGCCACCTAAAGCAATTTATCCTCTAGGTTTTGAATTACAAAACCAATTGACATATGGTTCTCAACAAGCCACCTCCCAAGGGAAAGGAGCTAGCCAAACTCAACACATACCAGGAATATCTCTTGAGAGCCTAATAAAGGAATATATGGCTAAAAATGATGTTGTGATACAAAGTCAACAAGCATCCTTGTGAAATTTGGAAGTTCAAGTAGGTCAATTAGCAAATGAGTTACGAAATAGACCTCTTGGAAAGTTGCCGACAAACACTGAAACACCAAAAAGAGAAGACAAGGAGCAATGTCAAGCAATAGAGTTGAGAAGTGGGAAAGAAATACCCAGCAGAGGAGAAAAAAATTAAAGCACACGGTGATAGTCGCTCTCAAGAAACTGTTGATACACAACAGAGAAAGAAGGAAGCTACTGTGCAGAAAGAGCACAACAAAAATGATGCAGAAGTTGCTGTACAGAAAGAAAACAACAGAAATTATGCAGAAATTGTGAAGCCTCCTAAAACACAAACAATAGTCAGCAGTGGACAAGAAAGCAGAATATACACACCATCACCTCCTTTCCCACAAAGAATAAAAAGAAAGAAGTTAGAAGCCCACTTTGAGAAGTTCCTGGATATATTTAAGGGAATTCACATAAATATACCATTAGTTGATGCTTTGAAGCAAATGCCAAATTATGTGAAATTCTTGAAGGATGTGCTCACCAATAGAAGAAAGTTTGAAGAATTCAAGGTGGTACCCATTGAATGAAGAGTGTAGTGCAATAATGAAAAATAAGATTCCACTAAAGGAGAAAGACCCCGGTTCATTCATAATTCCCATATCAAGAGGAGGGAAGAAGCTAGGCCGAGCATTATGTGATTTGGGATCAAGCATTAATCTAATGCCGCTGTCTATTTACAAAAAGTTAGGTATTGGTGAAGCTAGACCAACTACAGTCACACTTCAACTAGCAGATCGATCTTTCACTTATCTAGAAGGAAAAATCGAAGATATCCTAATTCAAGTGGACAAGTTCATATTTCTAGCAGATTTTATCATTTTGGGGAGACTATTTTTTAAAACCGGAAGAACATTGGTAGATGTCCACAAGGGAACTATAATGCTGAGAATGAATGATCAACAAATAGAATTTCATATGAATGACAACATGAAATATCCAACAGTAGTAGAGGAATGCTCAACAATTTATAAATTGACAGAGAATCCAACAACTGATAGCTGGAAACAACAACAAGAAGAAGACAGCAGCTGGAATAATTGTACTACACAACAAGTAGAATTGGAGAAAATTGTAAGAGTTTTTTAATCACTGGAATTAGAGGAAAGAATAAATTCATCAATGAAGTTATCTATCGACACACCCTTGAACTACATCTTAGAAGAACTATTTGACATATGGGAGATAGACTTCACAAAATTATTCACACCCACAGTAGAAAGGAGAGTTTCGAAGGGACATCATTTCTTTGACAATGGATAACTAAAAAAAATGAAAAGAGAAAGAGGGAGCTAGTCACAATTTGCAAGCAAATATATGAAGCTCCGAGTAAACCAAGTTAGTTTTTTTTTTCTTTTTATTTATGCACTTATATAGTTGTTTTTAAATAGCTATCGTCACTTTCTTTAGAATGATAGTTTTGTAGATTTTATTTTACTTGTTGTCGTGAATAACTCACATGCCCCAAAGAAGTTATTTTGTAGATGAATTAGGGGGATTTAGATGTGGTTAGGAATGCAAATTTCAGCATATAAAAGAGACTAATTACACTTGGTGCATGCTAGGATGTGATTGATGACAAATATTATTCTCTCGTAGTGCACGTTGCCACATAGTTGTCTTGTTCATTTTCATTTGCATGTGGTTTTATTTCATTTTAATGTTGTTCACTTTCTCATCCACTACATGCCAAGGAACCACCACCAAAGAAATTTTTTTTAGGAACATCCTAAAAGATTTTCTAATCCCCCAATGAAAGAAATTTGTATGGAAAAGAGAAATGGACAGAAAATAATCCTTCTACATTCTCGGGTAAGCTTGAAATGTTAAGAAAGGGGTTGCTAGACATCATAGCTCACATGCAACAGTAGACATACAGCAATAGTATCAACAGCTGGACTGATAGCAGATTTACAACAGCAGTATTTCCAAGTTTTTTGATAAAATTTTAAAAGAATGGAGCCGCAGAGAATCTTTACGATGCCTAAAGATAAGGGAATTCTCTAAACACACCCTTTACAATCTTATTATCTTATTTTGAAGCACGTATTCATATTTTGTTGTCTGTTTTTGTTTTGTTGATTGCATATAATTTTGAAAGATGTTCATGCATGCACCTTAGAAACTACATATAATTTTGAAAGATTTTCATGCATGCACCCTAGAAACATGAGCTTTATTAAATAGGGTAATATGGAGTAGGGATGTTTTATGCAAGAACTAGGGATCTAATATAGTGCTTCAATGTGATAAATAAAATAGTAAGGTGAGAGGTGTGTTTCCTTAAAAACAAAATATATAACTCGAAAAAAAAAAAAGTTGAGGAAATTACAGCTTAAATGCAACGACCCAAAATTTTCTACTTAATTTAAGGTCGCTACCATAAACATTGAATGCGGAAGACTTCATTTAAATTCCTTAAAACATGACCTTTAACTTAAAACACAGCCATGAACTTACGTGTTTCGAAAACATCTTTAAAACGACATAACAAAAGACCCGAAATAAAATAAATAAGCGTTTAAGTTTAAAACATCCTATTCTATCCTAAGTCTAAGAAAATAAATACTACTATCCTATGCATGTGCCATGATCTTGAGTTGTGATGCCGTCGTCAGCCGTACAGGAATGCCTTGCCTTAACCTGAAAAATGTAGTAGCACATGGCTTGAGTATTTAAAGAAATACTCAGTAAGTGACCCCACTATTGGGGTTAAATGCAACAATCACATGCAATAAAATGATGGGACCTATCTTTCGTTTCGTTTCGTTTCATTTCATTTCGTTTCGTTTTGTTTCATTTCTTTTTTGTTTCGTTTCGTTTCATTTTCCCTACAGTGTAATCCTAACAGGTAATCGTGGACGTGTACTATATACTCTACACGCAGCCCATATGTGCGAGTATGGGCTCACCAGCTAGTTCGCACACCGCTGGGCCACTGTCCCTAGCCGGTGGGCATGCTCTGGGGGCCCACCGGGACCCGTTAAAACTAAAACCGTCACGGCACCGCTATGCAGGGCATAATGATCGTTGTCCTGCCATTTGGATGTACGCGTCCGTACCCTCGTGATGGGATAGGGGTATCCTCCCAAACGCATGTTCACACAATATGCATGAGGTCCCACTAGTCCTACAGTCATCATTTAATGAACATAACTCCGTGTCACGTTTTCATGCTTACATGTCATTCTCATTCTCATTCCGTTACATATCATACATATTCCTAGCGGGGTTATGTATCATGCAATTTATCGTATTTCATGTCATACAATTCATTCAGTTACATTCCAATACTCATACAACAAGCCATAATCATACAAGGGCACACATCGTCACATGCATTCATATCACATAAACTAAGCAGCATAAATAACATACATTCACGTTCACATGATTTCCTACTTAAGCACAATAATCTAGAATACAATGTATCATATCATAACCAAGTCATAACGTAAACACTTCACAGTCATATCGTTCTCTAACTTACCATAGCCTTAACGTTCTTATACCTATCACAGACATATCATTACATGACGTACCTTAGTCATATCGTCACAAGAACGTACCCTAACGCTATCGTTCTATCAATATATCACAAACCTATCCCTTTCTACCCATAACCTAACCGTATTCTTTCATCAATCTCTCCTATCCATAGCACTCCGGTATGTAACCTAACTCTAACGTTTCATGAATGTATCTTACTCCTATCGTTACATTTCGTTTTGTGCATCCTTCTCGTACCCTATCTCAAACATATCCTTGAGCACATCGTACCATAATTATTATCATACAAACCACATATTATAACATAACATAACATACAGGAAGCATATCGATCCACAGACAATTCACACATATCAATATATATGACACGTACAGAACCACAGGGCACGTGTCAACATCAAATATAATCATGCCGATAGTAAGGTCACTTACCTGGATAGCTTAAGTCGTTGTCACAAATATATCTTTAATGAAAGTTCGATTCTGTCCTTTGAAATCCGAGTCAACCTATATGATCTCATGACATCAGTTTCAAGTTTTATCTCTATAAAATTATTACTCTAATTTACATTGGCCATCTTAAAATTCTGATCTTTTTTGTTGGACAAACTTAAAGAAGCTCACTGCCCCTCTGACGAAAATTCTGATGTTTTCTGTTACACAAAATTGAAAGGAGCTCATTGCCGTCTGATATTTCATTTTATTGTTAAATACTGTTTAACAAATCTTTCCTCAATTTCCCTCCTTCTCTCTCTAATCTTTTTACTGTAAATAGGTTTTTCAATTGTGTAAACAGATATTACTTGCCAATTTGAAGTACAGGGCTATGATCTTTTAGTTTATAGATTTGCCACCTAAACTTTAATTGAATCTAACTTATAACCTTATTTCGTATAATTAAAACGCTAACAAAAATCTAATAATTGTATATAAAATCTGATTATTACAGAAAAGAAGATTTGATCCTACATTAATTTCTTATCACCATAACTATAAAGGAAAAGGAAATCTGAGATAGGATTTTACCGTAATAATTGACAAACATCTCTAAATCTGCAATAGCCATTGTACTTCTTCTGTTTCTTTTGTTTTGGCAGGTGGGATGGGTCGAGGAGAGATAATTGTGGGAAGGGACTAAGGGTTAGTGGAGAGAGGTGGGGAATGATTTTTTTTTTTAATTCTAATTTTAATTAATTAATTAATTAATTATTATTATTATTTTAACTATTTTTTTTTATAAAGTTTGTTTTTATTTGTTTATTTCTTTATTTATTTTTTGGCTATTACATTAAATGGAAGGGAGTATTCATCAAAGTTAAGATGAGGATCCAATCTATCATAATGCACCTTAATCAGAAAGAATTTCCATAATACACCTAACCTTTAGACCATTTTCCCAACAAAAACAATAACCAAGAGCTTCTGCACCTCAAACTACTTTCAAGAATGATTCCACACCCACACTAATGCTCATTGAGGACAATGGCTAGTTTAAGTTTGGGGGTATTAAAGCAATTCCATCTCCCCATACAAATTGCAAAGCCAAAAAAAACAAAAAAACAAAAAAAAATCATACCCTAGACCACTCCTCTTCAACCTGAAGTGGAAAGCAAACAAATTGTCTCAATTGCTCGTTGTCAGGTAATCTGCATCACCAATGTAGGTGTCTGAATCGAAAGTAATTGGGATGTAAATAAAAAAAAGTTATCCTTATTGGTCAGGTGAGTTGCATCACAAATGTGGCCACACTGAAAACTACAGGATGCTAGCAAGAGAGTCGAGCTAAGGGAGAATGAGTGTTAGCCTATATAATCATTCCTTGAAGACTTAGGTGATTTGCACCACAAGTGGAGGCACCCAGAGAATAGGGGGATGACTTGAAGGATTCTCGAGAGAGAGAAAAAAATTGTTATGATAAAAGAAAATTAATGAAATAAATTGTAAAGCCAAGTCACAAAAGCAAAGGTAAAAGAAATGATAATCATTTTAGAAGTGTTTTGGGGAATACGGTGAAAGTGAGGAATGCGTTATTTTTCTTGTAAGATTTGGTTATAAGTGTAGGGTGAAATGTGGGGGAAAACTGAATTGAGGAAGGAATGTAAGGAATGTGATCTAAATCAGGCATTTAATGAATACTCTACAAACATAAATATAAATTGAAGAAAAATTTTGTTAATGAGAAAAAAAAAAAAGGAAGAGTGGAGAGAATGATTGCTCAAGGATGAGCAATCTCTTAAGTTTGGGGGTGTGATAACTCTCCAAAAGTAGAGTTATATCAAGTCTTTTTACCATTAATTTTGCACTTATACTCACCATTTTCTCATTAATTGCTCCATTTATTCTAATTAGTATACATGAAATAGCCAATTGTGGTTTAATATGAAAAAAAGATCAATTTGCATAAATCGAGATTAATTGTACATTAATTGAGCTATTTGGTAAAATTTCAGAACATTTATGCTGAACCATGATTCTATAGCAAATCTGGAAACAGCACTTCTTGCAAATCTGGAAATAAATTGCTGACCTTGATGCTGAAACAATCCGGAAAGCAAACTTTTCGGGGATGACCTAGAAATTTTAATCCACATCAGCAGTCTACGTGGATCATTGGCTACCAAATTAGAAACATCCTAGGTAGACAATTTTATCCTTTCTCAACCCTAAATTAGAAGAAACAAGCATTATAAAAGATTATAAAAGGAAAAGGATACCTAAAATATGGAGGGGCCACACTTGGGGAGAGAAATCGGATTAGACAGCAGCAGCCTCCGCTGCTGTGAACTGCTGTGAAACCAGAGAAGAAGAAGAAAATCCTAATCCAGCACCTGTTGATAGCAGAAGGAAAAGGAGACCAAGGATTGATTAGGGCAAAGAGGTGGATGTGAGAGCTCAAGGGAAGGGAACTTCCATTGACGAACGACGGCAAACCGGGATAACTCTCTATTTACTTATTCTCTTTTCTCATTCCATCAATTTTACATGATTGAGATGCGAATTCCTCTGTTTAATTCAGTTTGTATGGAGAGCTAAACTTTATAGGTGAGACAAAAGAGTTTTATATAGTTTAAGTATGTTGACGGTATGATTTGAGTTTATTAAAGAGTTGTTGTTAATGATTAACATGTGTGTTTAATTAGCTACTTTACATACATAGTTGTTCTCTTATTCAGGAGTGTTTGGTTTTATGTCCTAAAACTCGTAGTTTGTAAAAAAAAATATATTCTATATTCAATAAAGTTATTATTGTTGTTTATTCAGTAAAGATTGTTACCAAATAAAGTGAACTTTACGATCATTAATCTAAATCCAATAAACTAAGAATACTCTGGCTATAGTATGATTACTTGAACTATATGTAGAGACATAAGAGTGGATCAAGTTCAAGTATATAGTCAAAATGATCTATAGTATAAGGATAAGGCTGAGTACCTTATTTTGGGGACACTATGGATGCGGCCCACTTTTGTATATGATATAAACAATGTGATCATTAAATTGTACATGTGGAGACATGTGAGTGGGGCGTCCTATGCAATGAGTATTGCATAAGATCGGACAATGAAGAAAACTACTCTCACTTTATAATGTCGTTTACTGTTGAGACTGTTTTTCTTTTTATTCGATGACCTAGGTAACTCGATCTTAATCTTGAGCTAACCATGAACTCCTGTTTATTCGGAATTATCCTTAGATTTGCATGGGTGAGAGTGGCTCGAGTTTGCCGACTCAATAGGCCTCCCATTTCAGAGGTAGGACTGGGTGAATAGCTGGGGACGTGGGGATAGAAGAGAGGTAGTTCCCTTAAGCACTGACTCCAGGTCTTGAACAAGGGGCCCCACCCTCTCATTGGCCTGAGAGGGATTCGGTTTACTGGTTGAACCACAAACCAATTGTTCATAAGAGGATCAGTGGGACATAAGAAACAAGAAGTAACTTCAGGGGTAAAACGGTAATTTAACCCAGCGCTAGTTACGAACAACCTGTGAAGGATCGACTTACTAATCATGGTTATATCAAATGGACAGAAATATATCTATAGTGAGGGGAGTGCAACTACTAGGCTATAGTGGAGTGTCCTAGTAGTTAACGAATATTGGTTAACAAGGTTAATGAGTTTAACCGGTTAATCTTGGATCATTGGAGCCCATGATCTATAGGTCCATTAGGTCCCTCTGCTAGCTCATATCAGACTAAACCATAGAACAGTGTGACGAGTGAGTTCAAAGTGTTCGAATTCAAATTAGGGAATATGCGCTACATATATACGATATATTTAACCGCATTTTTGTTTTATTTACGAATTAAACAAAAAGAGAGAATCGGAGATATTTAAATAAAATTTAAATATCTTAATCAATTATGTGTCGGAATTGATTGGGATTGGCATTTGAATTAATATTAAATATTAATTAAATAGTTTAATTAATCATTTAATGTTACTTTAATTTGAAATTCATTATTCAAATTAATTGTTGAATTAAAATGAAAAAAGTCAAAATGTTGACTTCATTTAATGGAAAAATCCATGTTAGTGGAATTTTGAGGTGTCAAAATTTGGTGAACTCAAACTTGCATGCTTGCCACATAATCCCAAACATTTGAGTAGAATTTTGCGTGTCAAAATTTGGTGATCTCAAATTTGTATGAACATGCAAACATTACTCTATAAGTAGAGTGATCATAGTACATGGAAGGGCTTCCTTGGTGAAAAACCTTGAGAAAAACCTCTTACAAACACTTTCTTCATATATACAAAATCCCTCCCAAGTTTAGTCACTCACCG
>NW_019268774.1:20966-21163 GCF_002738365.1 Cucurbita moschata
ATAATTGATGTTCTAAAAGTGCCTAAGATCCAAATTGCTTCCGCATGTGTTATATTAACACCATCAATTTGTATCAGAGCAAGTTTTAGGCACTTTATTTACATCAATTTGATCATGGTGGGTACCATTTCATGGATGAAATCATTGTGGTTGCTAAAGTGGATGGTTTTGGTTTTGGTATTTTTTTTATGCTTCCA
>NW_019268775.1:0-513 GCF_002738365.1 Cucurbita moschata
GCACTCTTTTACTGTTTTCTGCACTCCGTTACTTCGAAATTCTATTCTAAATCATCAAGCCTAATAATTCGCCGCAAAAGTTTCGAAAAATGTCGACCGTGACACGGTTTTTTAAGCACGTTCTTCGAACGTAAAAAATCAGGGTTCCGAATCAGGGTTTCGATTTTAAGCACTCTTTTACTGTTTTCTGCACTCCGTTACTTCGAAATTCTATTCTAAATCATCAACCTTAATCATTTGCCGTAAAAGTTTCGAAAAACATCGACCGTGACTCGGTTTTTTTAGCTCGTTCTTCGAACGTCCAAAATCAGGGTTTCGATTTTAAGCACTCTTTTACTGTTTTCTGCACTCCGTTATTTCGAAATTCTATTCTAAATCATCAAGCCTAATCATTCGCCACAAAAGTTTCGGAAAATGTTGACCGTGACTCGATTTTTTAGCACGTTTTTCGAACGTCCAAAATCAGGGTTCCGAATTAGGGTTTCGATTTTAAGCACTCTTTTACTGTTTTCT
>NW_019268775.1:531-772 GCF_002738365.1 Cucurbita moschata
TTCTATTCTAAATCATCAACCTTAATCATTCGCCATAAAAGTTTCGAAAAACGTCGACCGTGACTCGGTTTTTTTAGCACGTTCTTCGAACGTCCAAAATCAGTGTTCCGAATTTTGGTTTCGATTTCAAGCACTCTTTTACTGTTTTCTGCACTCCGTTACTTCGAAATTCTATTCTAAATCATCAAGCCTAATCATTCGCAACAAAAGTTTCGAAAAATGTTGACCGTGACTCGGTTTT
>NW_019268775.1:908-1246 GCF_002738365.1 Cucurbita moschata
CGGTTTTTTTAGCACGTTCTTCGAACGTCCAAAATCAGTGTTCCGAATTTTGGTTTCGATTTTAAGCACTCTTTTACTGTTTTCTGCACTCCGTTACTTCGAAATTCTATTCTAAATCATCAAGCCTTGTCATTCGCCACAAAAGTTTCGAAAAATGTTGACCGTGATTCGGTTTTTTTAGCACGTTCTTCGAACGTCCAAAATCAGGGTTTCGATTTTAAGCACTCTTTTACTCTTTTCTGCACTCCGTTACTTCGAAATTCTATTCTAAATCATCAACCTTAATCATTCGCCGCAAAAGTTTCGAAAAACATCGACCGTGACTCGGTTTTTTTAGC
>NW_019268775.1:1263-1516 GCF_002738365.1 Cucurbita moschata
GAACGTCCAAAATCAGGGTTCCGAATTAAGGTTTCGATTTTAAGCACTCTTTTACTGTTTTCTGCAGACCGTTTCTTCGAAATTCTATTCTAAATCATCAAGCCTAATCATTCGCCGCAAAAGTTTCAAAAAATGTCGACCGTGACACGGTTTTTTAAGCACGTTCTTCGGACGTCATATATCAGGGTTCCGAATCAGGGTTTCGATTTTAAGCACTCTTTTACTGTTTTCTGCACTCCGTTACTTCGAAATT
>NW_019268775.1:1617-1817 GCF_002738365.1 Cucurbita moschata
AATCAGGGTTTCGATTTTAAGCACTCTTTTACTGTTTTCTGCACTCCGTTACTTCGAAATTCTATTCTAAATGATCAACCTTAATCATTCGCCGCAAAAGTTTCGAAAAACCTCGACCGTGACTCGGTTTTTTTAGCTCGTTCTTCGAACGTCCAAAATCAGGGTTCCGAATTAGGGTTTCGATTTTAAGCACTCTTTTA
>NW_019268775.1:1923-2176 GCF_002738365.1 Cucurbita moschata
CATTCTTCGAACGTCCAAAATCAGAGTTCCGAATTACGGTTTCGATTTTAAGCACTCTTTTACTGTTTTCTGCACTACGTTACTTCAAATTTCTATTCTAAATCATCAACCTTAATCATTCGCCGGAAAAGTTTCGAAAAACATCGACCGTGACTCGGTTTTTTTAGCTCGTTCTTCGAACGTCCAAAATCAGGGTTCCGAATTAGGGTTTCGATTTTAAGCACTCTTTTACTGTTTTCTGCACTCCGTTACT
>NW_019268775.1:2380-2635 GCF_002738365.1 Cucurbita moschata
TTTCGAAAAACGTTGACCGTGACACGATTTTTTAAGCACGTTCTTCGAACGTCCAAAATCAAGGTTCCGAATTAGGGTTTCGATTTTAAGCACTCTTTCACTGTTTTCTGCACTCCGTTACTTCGAAGTTCTATTCTAAATCATCAAGCCTAATCATTCGCCACAACAGTTTCGAAAAACGTCGACCGTGACTCGGTTTTTTTAGCACGTTCTTCGAACGTCCAAAATCAGGGTTTCGAATTTAAGCACTCTTTT
>NW_019268775.1:2716-2843 GCF_002738365.1 Cucurbita moschata
AAAGTTTCGAAAAACGTCAACCGTGACTCGGTTTTTTTACACGTTCTTCGAACGTCAAAAATCAGGGTTCCGAATTTAAGCACTCTTTTACTGTTTTCTGTAGACCGTTACTTCGAAATTCTATTCT
>NW_019268775.1:5762-7245 GCF_002738365.1 Cucurbita moschata
TTCCGAATTAGGGTTTCGATTTTAAGCACTCTTTTACTGTTTTCTGCACTCCGTTACTTCGAAATTCTATTCTAACTCATCAAGCCTAATCATTCGCCGCAAAAGTTTGGAAAAGCGTCGACCGTGACACGGTTTTTTTAGCACGTACTTCGATTTCCAAAATCAGGGTTTACGAATTAGGGTTTCGATTTTAAGCACTCTTTTACTGTTTTCTGCACTCCGTTAGTTCCAAACTCTATTCTAAATCATCAAGCCTAATCATTCGCCGCAAAAGTTTTGAAAAACGTCGATCGTGACTCGGCTTTTTTAGCACGTTCTTCGAATGTCCAAAATTAGGGTTTTCGAATTAGGGTTTCGATTTTAATTACTCTTTTACTGTTTTCTGCAATCCGTTGCTTTGAAATTCTATTCTAAATCATCTAGCCTAATCATTCGACGCAAAAGTTTCAAAAAACTTCGACCGTGACTCAACTTTTTTAGCACGTTCTTCGAATGTCCAAAATCAGGGTTTCCGAATTAGGGTTTCGATCTTAAGCACTCTTTTACTGTTTTCTGCACTTCGTTACTTCGAAATTCTATTCTAAGTCATCAAGCCTAATCATTCACCGCAAATGTTTCGAAAAACGTCGATCGTGACTCGACTTTTTTAGCACGTTCTTCGAATGTCCAAAATCAGGGTTTACGAATTAGGGTTTTGATTTTAAGCACTCGTTTACTGTTTTCTGCACTCCGTTAATCAAGCCTAATCATTAGCCGCAAATGTTTTGAAAAACGTCGACCGTGACTCGGCTTTTTTTCACGTTCTTCGAATGTCCAAACTAAGAGTTTCCGAATTAGGGTTTCGATTTTAAGCACTCTTTTACTGTTTTCTGCACTCCGTTACTTCGGAATTCTATTCTAACTCATCAAGCCTAATCATTAGCCGCAAAAGTTTCGAAAAACATCGACCGTGACTCGGTTTTTTTAGCACGTTCTTCGAACGTCCAAAATCAAGGTTCCGAATTAGGGTTTCGATTTTAAGCACTCTTTTACTGTTTTCTGCACTCCGTTACTTCGAAATTCTATTCTAAATCATCAACCTTAATCATTCGCCATAAAAGTTTTGAAAAACATCGACCGTGACTCGGTTTTTTTAGCACGTTCTTCGAACGTCCAAAATCAGGGTTTCGAATTTGGGTTTCGATTTTAAGCACTCTTTTACTGCTTTCTGCAGACCGTTACTTCGAANTTCTATTCTAAATCATCAAGCTTAATCATTCGCTGCAAAAGTTTCGAAAAACGTCGACCGTGACTCGATTTTTGAAGCACGTTCTTCGAACATCCAAAATCAAGGTTCCGAATTTTGGTTTCGATTTTAAGAACTCTTTTACGGTTTTCTGCACTCCGTTACTTCGAAATTCTATTCTAAATCATCAACCTTAATCATTCGCCACAAAAGTTTCGAAAAACGTCGACCGTGACTCGGTTTTTTTAGCACGTTCTT
>NW_019268775.1:7344-8658 GCF_002738365.1 Cucurbita moschata
TCCGTTACTTCGAAATTCTATTCTAAATCATCAACCTTAATCATTCGCCGCAAAAGTTTCGAAAAACATCGACCGTGACTCGGTTTTTTTAGCTCGTTCTTCGAACGTCCAAAATCAGGGTTCCGAAATAGGGTTTCGATTTTAACCACTCTTGTACTGTTTTCTGCAGACCGTTGCTTCGAAATTCTATTCNGTTTTCTGCACTCCGTTACTTCGAAATTCTATTCTAAATCATCAACCTTAATCATTCGCCACAAAAGTTTCGAAAAACGTCGACCGTGACTCGGTTTTTTTAGCACGTTCTTCGAACATCCAAAATCAGGGTCCCGAATTAGGCTTTCGATTTTAAGCACACTTTTACTGTTTTCTGCACTCCGTTACTTCGAAATTCTATTCTAAATCATCAACCTTAATCATTCGCCGCAAAAGTTTCGAAAAACATCGACCGTGACTCGGTTTTTNTAGCTCGTTCTTCGAACGTCCAAAATCAGGGTTCCGAAATAGGGTTTCGATTTTAACCACTCTTGTACTGTTTTCTGCAGACCGTTGCTTCGAAATTCTATTCTAAATCATCAACCTTAATCATTCGCCGCAAAAGTTTTGAAAAACATCGACCGTGACTCGGTTTTTTAAGCTCGTTCTTCGAACGTCCAAAATCAGGGTTCCGAATTAGGGTTTCGATTTTAAGCACTCTTTTACATTTTTCTGCACTCCGTTACTTCGAAATTCTATTCTAAATCATCAACCTTAATCATTCGCCATAAAAGTTTCGAAAAACGTCGACCGTGACTCGGTTTTTTTAGCACGTTCTTCGAACGTCCAAAATTAGTGTTCCGAATTAGGGTTTCGATTTTAAGCACTCTTTTACTGTTTTCTGCAGATCGTTACTTCGAAATTCTATTCTAAATAATCAAGCCTAATCATTCGCCGCAAAAGTTTCGAAAAACGTCGAACGTGACACGGTTTTTTAAGCACGATCTTCAAATGTCCAAACTCAGGGTTTCCGAATTAGGGTTTCGATTTTAAGCACTCTTTTACTGTTTTCTGCACTCCGTTACTTCCAAATTCTATTCTAAATCATCAAGCCTAATCATTCGCCGCAAAAGTTTCAAAAAATGTCGACCGTGACTCGGATTTTTAGCACGTTCTTCGAATGTCCAAAATTAGGGTTTCCGAATTAGGGTTTCGATTTTAATTACTCTTTTACTGTTTTCTGCACTCCGTTACTTCGAAATTCTATTCTAAATCATCAAGCCTAATCATTCGACGCAAAAGTTTTGAAAAGTGTCGACCGTGACTCGGCTTTTTTAGCAC
>NW_019268775.1:8668-9204 GCF_002738365.1 Cucurbita moschata
TTCTTCGTATGTCCAAAATCAATGTTTTCGAATTAGGGTTTCGATTTTAAGCACTCTTTTAATGTTTTCTGCACTTCGTTACTTCAGAATAATATTCTAAATCATCAAGTTTAATCATTCGCCGCAAAAGTTTCGAAAAACGTCGACCGTGACTCGGCTTTTTTAGCACGTTCTTCGAATGTCCAAACTCAAGGTTTCTGTATTAGGGTTTCGATTTTAAGCACTCTTTTACTGTTTTCTGCACTCCGTTACTTCGAAATTCTATTCTAACTCATCAAGCCTAATCATTCGCCGCAAAAGTTTGGAAAAGCGTCGACCGTGACANGGTTTTTTTAGCACGTACTTCGATTTCCAAAATCAGGGTTTACGAATTAGGGTTTCGATTTTAAGCACTCTTTTACTGTTTTCTGCACTCCGTTAGTTCCAAACTCTATTCTAAATCATCAAGCCTAATCATTCGCCGCAAAAGTTTTGAAAAACGTCGATCGTGACTCGGCTTTTTTAGCACGTTCTTCGAATGTCCAAAATTAGGGTTT
>NW_019268775.1:9627-10376 GCF_002738365.1 Cucurbita moschata
GCACTCCGTTAGTTCCAAACTCTATTCTAAATCATCAAGCCTAATCATTCGCCGCAAAAGTTTTGAAAAACGTCGATCGTGACTCGGCTTTTTTAGCACGTTCTTCGAATGTCCAAAATTAGGGTTTCCGAATTAGGGTTTCGATTTTAATTACTCTTTTACTGTTTTCTGCAATCCGTTGCTTTGAAATTCTATTCTAAATCATCTAGCCTAATCATTTGACGCAAAAGTTTCAAAAAACTTCGACCGTGACTCAACTTTTTTAGCACGTTCTTCGAATGTCCAAAATCAGGGTTTCCAAATTAGGGTTTCGATCTTAAGCACTCTTTTACTGTTTTCTGCACTTCGTTACTTCGAAATTCTATTCTAAGTCATCAAGCCTAATCATTCACCGCAAATGTTTCGAAAAACGTCGATCGTGACTCGACTTTTTTAGCACGTTCTTCGAATGTCCAAATCAGGGTTTACGAATTAGGGTTTTGATTTTAAGCACTCGTTTACTGTTTTCTGCACTCCGTTACTTCGGAACTCTATTCTAACTCATCAAGCCTAATCATTAGCCGCAAATGTTTTGAAAAACGTCGACCGTGACTCGGCTTTTTTTCACGTTCTTCGAATGTCAAAACTAAGAGTTTCCGAATTAGGGTTTCGATTTTAAGCACTCTTTTACTGTTTTCTGCACTCCGTTACTTCGGAATTCTATTCTAACTCATCAAGCCTAATCATTAGCCGCAAAAGTTTCGAAAAAC
>NW_019268775.1:10423-11521 GCF_002738365.1 Cucurbita moschata
CAAAATCAAGGTTCCGAATTAGGGTTTCGATTTTAAGCACTCTTTTACTGTTTTCTGCACTCCGTTACTTCGAAATTCTATTCTAAATCATCAACCTTAATCATTCGCCATAAAAGTTTTGAAAAACGTCAACCGTGACTCGGTTTTTTTAGCACGTTCTTCGAACGTCCAAAATCAGGGTTTCGAATTTGGGTTTCGATTTTAAGCACTCTTTTACTGCTTTCTGCAGACCGTTACTTCGAAATTCTATTCTAAATCATCAAGCTTAATCATTCGCTGCAAAAGTTTCGAAAAACGTCGACCGTGACTCGGCTATTTTAGCACGTTCTTCGAATGTCCAAAATTAGGGTTTCCGAATTAGGGTTTCGATTTTAATTACTCTTTTACTGTTTTCTGCACTCCATTACTTCGAAATTCTATTCAAATCATCAAGCCTAATCATTCGACCCAAAATTTTCGAAAAGTGTCGACCGAGACTCGGCTTTTATAGCACGTTCTTCGAATGTCCAAAATCAGGGTTTCCGAATAAGGGTTCGATATTAAGCAATCTTTTACTGTTTTCTGCACTCCATTACTTCGGAATTCTATTCTAAATCATCAAGCCTAATAATTCGCCGCAAAAGTTTCGAAAAACGTCGACCGTGACTCGTTTTTTAGCACGTTCTTCAATTTCCAAAAATCAGGGTTTCCGAATTAGGGTTACGATTTTAAGCACTCTTTTACCTTTTTCGGCAGACTGTTACTTCGAAATTCTATTCTAAATCATCAAGCATAATCATTCGCCGAAAAAGTTTCACAAAACGTCGACCGTGACTCAGCTTTTTTAGCACGTTCTTCGATTTTAAGCACTCTTTTACTGTTTTCTGCACTTCGTTACTTCGGAATTCTATTCTAAATTATCAAGCCTAATCATTCGCCGCAAAAGTTTCGAAAAACGTCGATCGTCACTCGGTTTTTTTAGCACCTTCTTCGAATGTCCAAACTCAAGGTTTCCGAATTAGGGTTTCGATTTTACGCACTCTTTTACTTTTTTCTGCACTCCGTTACTTTTAAATTCTAATCTAAATCATCAAGCCTAATCATTCGCCGAAAAAGTTT
>NW_019268775.1:11529-12966 GCF_002738365.1 Cucurbita moschata
GTATTTCCGAATTAGGGTTTTGATTTTAAGCACTCTTTTACTTTTTTCCGCACTCCGTTACTACGAAATTCTATTCTAAATCATCAAGCCTAATAATTCGCCGCAAAAGTTTCGAAAAACGTCGACCTTGACTCGTTTTTTAGCACGTTCTTCAATTTCCAAAATCAGGGTTTCCGAATTAGGGTTACGACTTTAAGCAATCTTTTACCTTTTTCGGCAGACTGTTACTTCGAAATTCTATTCTAAATCATCAAGCATAATCATTGGCTGAAAAAGTTTCACAAAACGTCGACCGTGACTCAGCTTTTTTAGCACGTTCTTCGAAGTTCCAAAATCAGGGTTTCCGAATTAGGGTTCGATTTTAAGCACTCTTTTACTTTTTTCTACACTCTGTTACTTCGAAATTCTATTCTAAATCATCAAGCCTAATCATTCGCCGCAATTCTATTCAAAAAACGTCGACCGTCACTCGGCTTTTTTAGCACGTTTTTCGAATGTCCAAAATTAAGGTTTCCGAATTAGGGTTTCGATTTTAAGCACTCTTTTACTGTTTTCTGCATTCCGTTACTTCGAAATTATATTCTAAATCATCAAGCCTAATCATTCGTCTCAAAAGTTTCGAAAAACGTCGACCGTGACTCGGCTTTTTTAGCACGTTCTTCGAATGGCAAAACTCAGGGTTTCCGAATTAGGGTTTCGATTTTAAGCACTCTTTTACTGTTTTCTGCACTCCGTTACTTCGGAATTCTATAATAACTCATCAAGCCTAATCATTCGCCGCAAAAGTTTCGAAAAACGTCGACCGTCACTCGGTTTTTTGAGCACGTACTTCGATTTCCAAAATCAGGGTTTTCGCATTAGGGTTTCGATTTTAAGCACTCCTTTACTTTTTTCTGCACTCCGTTACTTCGAAATTCTATTCTAAATCATCAACCTTAATCATTCGCCGCAAAAGTTTCGAAAAACAGCGACCGTGACTCGGTTTTTTTAGCACGTTCTTCGAACGTCCAAAATCAAGGTTCCGAATTAGGGTTTCGATTTTAAGCACTCTTTTACTGTTTTCTGCACTCCGTTACTTCGGAATTCTATTCTAACTCATCAAGCCTAATCATTAGCCGCAAAAGTTTAGAAAAACGTCGACCGTGACTCGGCTTTTTTTCACGTTCTTCGAATGTCCACACTAAGGGTTTCCGAATTAGGGTTTCGATTTTAAGCACTCTTTTACTGTTTTCTGCACTCCGTTACTTCGGAATTCTATTCTAACTCATCAAGCCTAATCATTTGCCTCAAAAGTTTTGAAAAACGTCGACCGTGACTTGGTTTTTTTAGCACGAACTTCGATTTCCAAAATCAGGGTTTCCGAATTAGAGTTTTGATTTTAAGCACTCTTTTACTGTTTTATGCACTCCGTTACTTCGAAATTCTATTCTAAATCAT
>NW_019268775.1:12994-13121 GCF_002738365.1 Cucurbita moschata
ACGTCGACCGTGACTCGGCCTTTTTAGCACGTTCTTCGAATGTCCAAACTCAGGGTTTCTGCATTAGGGTTTCGATTTTAATTACTCTTTTACTGTTTTCTGCCCTCCGTTACTTCGAAATTCTATT
>NW_019268775.1:13631-18510 GCF_002738365.1 Cucurbita moschata
AAAAAACGTCGACCGTGACTCGATTTTTTTAGCACATTCTTCGAATGTCCAAACTCAGTATTTCCGAATTAGGGTTTTGATTTTAAGCACTCTTTTACTTTTTTCCGCACTCCGTTACTACGAAATTCTATTCTAAATCATCAAGCCTAATAATTCGCCGCAAAAGTTTCGAAAAACGTCGACCGTGACTCGTTTTTTAGCACGTTCTTCGATTGTCCAAACTTAGGGTTTCTGAATTAGGGTTACGATTTTAAGCACTCTTTTACTTTTTTCTACACTCTGTTACTTCGAAATTCTATTCTAAATCATCAAGCCTAATCATTCGCCGCAAAAGTTTCAAAAAACGTCGACCGTTAGTCGGCTTTTTTAGCACGTTCTTCGAATGTACAAAATCAGGGTTTACGAATTAGCGTTTCGATTTTAAACACTCTTTTACTGTTTTCTGCATTTCGTTACTTCGAAATTCTATTCTAAATCATCAAGCCTAATCATTCGACGCAAAAGTTTCGAAAAACGTCGACCGTGACTCGGCTTTTTTAGCACGTTCTTCGAATGTCCAAAATCAAGGTTTCCGCATTAGGGTTTCGATTTTAAGCACTCTTTTACTGTTTTCTGCACTTCGTTACTTCGGAATTCTTTCTAAATAATCAAGCCTAATCATTTGCCACAAAAGTTTCGAAAAACGTCGACCGTGACTCGGCTTTTTTAGCACGTTCTTCGAATGTCCAAACTCAGGGTTTCTGAATTAGGGTTTCGATTTTAAGCACTCTTTTATTGTTTTCTGCACTCCGTTACTTTAGAATTCTATTCTAACTCATCAAGCCTAATCCTTCGACGCAAAAGTTTCGAAAAACGTCGACTGTGACTCAGCTTTTTTAGCACGTTCTTCGAATGTCCAAAATCAGGGTTTCCGAATTAGCGTTTCGATTTTAAGCACTCTTTTACTGTTTTCTGCACTTCGTTACTTCGAAATTCTATTCTAAATCAACAAGGCTAATCATTCGCCGCAAAAGTTTCGAAAAACGTTGACCGTGACTCGGCTTATTTAGCACGTTCTTTGAATTTCCAAACTCAGGGTTTCCGAATTAGGGTTTCGATTTTAAGCACTCTTTTACTGTTTTCTGCACTCCGTTACTTCGAAATTCTATTCTAACTCATCAAGCCTAATCATTCGCCTCAAAAGTTTCAAAAAACGTCGACCGTGAGTCAGCTTTTTTAGCATGTTCTTAGAATGTCCAAAATCAGGGTTTCCGAATTAGCGTTTCGATTTTAAACGCTCTTTTACTGTTTTCTGCACTTCGTTACTTCGAAATTCTATTCTAAATCATCAAGCCTAATCATTCGACAAAAAAGTTTCGAAAAACGTCGACCGTGACTCGGCTTTTTTAGCACGTTCTTTGAATTTCCAAAATCAAGGTTTCCGCATTAGGGTTTAGATTTTAAGCACTCTTTTACTATTTTGTGCACTTCGTTACTTCGAAATTCTATTCTAAATCATCAAGCCTAATCATTCGCCGCAAAAGTTTCGAAAAACGTCGACCGTGACTCGGCTTTTTTAGCACGTTCTTCGAATGTCCAAACTCAGGGTTNATTAGGGTTTCGATTTTAAGCACTCTTTTACTGTTTTCTGCACTCCGTTACTTCGGAATTCTATTCTAACTCATCAAGCCTAATCATTCGCCTCAAAATTTTGAAAAACGTCAACCGTGACTTGGTTTTTTTAGCATGAACTTCGATTAACAAAATCAGGGTTTGCGAATTAGAGTTTTGATTTTAAGCACTCTTTTACTGTTTTATGCACTCCGTTACTTCGAAATTCTATTCTAAATCATCAAGCCTAATCATTCGCCGCAAAAGTTTCAAAAAACGTCGACCGTGACTCNCACTTCGTTACTTCGAAATTCTATTCTAAATCATCAAGCCTAATCATTCGCCGCAAAAGTTTCGAAAAACGTCGACCGTGACTCGGCTTTTTTAGCACGTTCTTCGAATGTCCAAACTCAGGGTTTCTGCATTAGGGTTTCGATTTTAAGCACTCTTTTACTGTTTTCTGCACTCCGTTACTTCGGAATTCTATTCTAACTCATCAAGCCTAATCATTCGCCTCAAAATTTTGAAAAACGTCAACCGTGACTTGGTTNTGTTTTATGCACTCCGTTACTTCGAAATTCTATTCTAAATCATCAAGCCTAATCATTCGCCGCAAAAGTTTCAAAAAACGTCGACCGTGACTCGGCCTTTTTAGCACGTTCTTCGAATGTCCAAACTAATGGTTTCTGCATTAGGGTGTCGATTTAATTACTCTTTTACTGTTTTCTGCCCTCCGTTACTTCGAAATTCTATTCTAAATCATCAAGCCTAATCATTCGCCGCAAAAGTTTCGCAAAACGTCGACCGTGACTCTGCTTTTTTAGCACGTTCTTCGAATGTCCAGACTCAGGGTTTTCGAATTAGGGTTTCGATTTTAAGCACTCTTTTACTGTTTCCTACACTCCGTTACTTCGAAATTCTATTCTAAATCATCAAGCCTAATCATTCGCCGCAAAAGTTTCAAAAAACGTCGACCGTGACTCGGCTTTTTTAGCACGTTCTTCGTATGTCCAAAATCAGGGTTTCCAAATTAGCGTTTCGATTTTAAGCACTCTTTTACTGTTTTCTGCACTTCGTTACTTCGAAATTCTATTCTAAATCATCAAGCCTAATAATTCCCCACAAAAGTTTCGAAAAACGTCGACCGTGACTTGGCTTTTTTAGCACGTTCTTCGAATGTCCAGACTCAGGGTTTCCGAATTAGGGTTACGATTTTAAGCACTCTTTTACTGTTTTCTGCACTCCGTTACTTCGAAAATCTATTCTAAATCATCAAGCCTAATCGTTCGCCGCAAAAGTTTCGCAAAACGTAGACCGTGACTCGGCTTTTCTAGCACGTTCTTCGAATGTCCAAACTCAAGGTTTTCGAATTAGGGTTTCGATTTTAAGCACTCTTTTACTTTTTTCTGCACTTCGTTACTTCGAAGTTCTTTTCTAAATCATCAAGCCTAATCATTCGCCGCAAAAGTTTCGAAAAACGTCGACCGTGACTCGGTTTTTTAGCACGTACTTCGATTTCCAAAATCAAGGTTTCCGAATTAGGGTTTCGATTTTAAGCACGCTTTTACTGTTTTCTGCACTCCGTTACTTCGAAATTCTAAAATAAATCATCAAGCCTAATCATTCGCCGCAAAAGTATCGAAAAACGTCGACCGTGACTCGGCTTTTTTAGCACTTTCTTCGAATGTCCAAAATCAGGGTTTCCGAATTAGGGTTTCGATTTTAATTACTCTTTTATTGTTTTCTGCAATCCGTTACTTCGAAATTCTATTCTAAATCATCAAGCCTAATATTCGACGCAAAAGTTTCAAAAAACGTCGACCGTGACTCGGCCCTTTTAGCACGTTCTTCGAATGTCCAAAATTAGGGTTTCGATTTTAAGCACTCTTTTACTGTTTTCTGCACTTCGTTACTTCGAAATTCTATTCTAAATCATCAAGCCTAAACATTCGCCGCAAAAGTTTCGAAAAACGTCGACCGTGACTCGGCTTTTTTAGCACGTTCTTCGAATGTCCGAACTCAGGGTTTCTGAATTAGGGTTTCGATTTTAAGCACTCTTTTACTATTTTTTGCACTCCGTTTCTTCGGAATTCTATTCTAACTCATCAAGCCTAATCATTCGCCGCAAAAGTTTCGAAAAACATTGACCGTGACTCGGCTTTTTTAACACGTTCCTCGAATGTTGAAAATTAGGGTTTCCAAATTAGGGTTCGATTTTAATTACTCTTTTACTGTTTTCTGCACTCCGTTACTTCGAAATTCTATTCTCAATCATCAAGCCTAATCATTCGCCGCAAAAGTTTCAAAAAACGTCGACCGTGACTCGGTTTTTTTAGCACGTTCTTCGAATGTCCAGACTCAGGGTTTTCGAATTAGGGTTTCAATTTTAAGCAGTCTGTTACTTTTTTCTACACTCCGTTACTTCAAAATTCTATTCTAAATCATCAAGCCTAATCGTTCGCTGCAAAAGTTTCAAAAAACGTCGACCATTACTCGTCTTTTTTAGCACGTTCTTCGAATGTCCAAAATCAGAGTTTTCGAATTAGCGTTTCGATTTTAAGCACTCTTTTACTATTTTCTGCACTTCATTACTTTGAAATTCTATTCTAAATCATCAAGCCTAATAATTCGCCGCAAAAGTTTCAAAAAAGGTCGACCGTGACTCGGCTTTTTTAGCACGTTCTTCGAATGTCAAAAATCAGGGTTTCCGAATTAGCGTTCCGATTTTAAACACTCTTTTACTGTTTTCTGCACTGACTTACATCAAAATTCTATTCTAAATCATCAAGCCTAATCATTCGACGAAAAAGTTTCGAAAAACGTCGACCGTGACTCGGCTTTTTTAGCATGTTCTTCGAATGTCCAAAATAAAGGTTTCCGCATTAGGGTTTCGATTTGAAGCACTCTTTTACTGTTTTCTGCACTTCGTTACTTCGGAATTCTATTCTAAATAATCAAGCCTAATCATTTGCCACAAAAGTTTCGTAAATCGTCGACCGTGACTCAGCTTTTTTAGCACGTTCTTCGAATGTCCAAACTCAGGGTTTCTGAATTAGGGTTTCGATTTTAAGCACTCTTTTATTGTTTTCTACACTCCGTTACTTCAGAATTCTATTCTAACTCATCAAGCCTAATCCTTTGACGCAAAAGTTTCGAAAAACGTCGACCGTGACTCGGCTTTTTTAGCACGTTCTTCGAATGTCGAAAATCAGGGTTTCCGAATTAGGGTTTCGATTTTAAGCACTCTTTTACTGTTTTCTGCACTTCGTTACTTCGAAATTCTATTCTA
>NW_019268775.1:18599-19154 GCF_002738365.1 Cucurbita moschata
CTGAATTAGGGTTTCGATTTTAAGCACTCTTTTATTGTTTTCTGCACTCCGTTACTTCAGAATTCTATTCTAACTCATCAAGCCTAATCCTTCGACGCAAAAGTTTCGAAAAACGTCGACTGTGACTTGGCTTTTTTAGCACGTTCTTCGAATGTCCAAAATATGGGTTTCCGAATTAGCGTTTCGATTTTAAGCACTCTTTTACTGTTTTCTGCACTTCGTTACTTCAAAATTCTATTCTAAATCATCAAGCCTNCTTTTTTAGCACGTTCTTCGAATGTCGAAAATCAGGGTTTCCGAATTAGGGTTTCGATTTTAAGCACTCTTTTACTGTTTTCTGCACTTCGTTACTTCGAAATTCTATTCTAAATCATCAAGCCTAATCATTCGCCGCAAAAGTTTTGAAAAAACGTGGACCGTGACTCGGTTTTTTTAGCACGTTCTTCGAATGTCCAAACTCAGGGTTTCTGAATTAGGGTTTCGATTTTAAGCACTCTTTTATTGTTTTCTGCACTCCGTTACTTCAGAATTCTATTCTAACTCATCAAGCCTAAT
>NW_019268775.1:19229-19960 GCF_002738365.1 Cucurbita moschata
GAATTAGCGTTTCGATTTTAAGCACTCTTTTACTGTTTTCTGCACTTCGTTACTTCAAAATTCTATTCTAAATCATCAAGCCTAATCATTCGCCGCAAAAGTTTCGAAAAACGTCGACCGTGACTCGACTTTTTTAGAACGTTCTTCGAATGTCCAAAATTAGGATTTCCGAATTAGGGTTTCGATTTTAAGCACTCTTTTACTGTTTTCTGCACTTCGTTACTTCGAAATTCTATTCTAAATCATCAAGCCTAATCATTCGCCACAAAAGTTTCAAAAAACGTCGACCGTGACACGACTTTTTTAGCACGTTCTTCGAATGTCTAAAATCAGGGTTTCCGAATTAGGGTTTCGATTTTAAGCACTCTTTTACTATATTCTGCACTTCGTTACTTCGAAATTCTATTCTAAATCATCAAGCCTAATCATTCGCCGCAAAAGTTTCAAAAAACGTCGACCGTGAGTCGGCTTTTTTAGCACGTTCTTCGAATGTCTAAAATCAGGGTTTCCGAATTAGGGTTTCGATTTTAATTACTCTTTTACTGTTTTCTGCAGTCCGTTACTTCGAAATTCTATTCTAAACCATCAAGCCTAATCATTCGCTGCAAAAGTTTCGAAAAACGTCGACCGTGACTCGGCTTTTTTATCACGTTCTTCGAATGTCCAAAATTAGGGTTTCCAAATTAGGGTTTCGATTTTAATTACTCTTTTACTGTTTTCTGCAGTCCGTT
>NW_019268775.1:20055-21463 GCF_002738365.1 Cucurbita moschata
CTTCGAATGTCCAAACTCAAGGTTTCCGAATTAGGGTTTCGATTTTAAGCACTCGTTTACAGTTTTCTGCACCGCGTTACTTCGAAATTCTAAAATAAATCATCAAGTCTAATCATTCGCCGCAAAAGTTTCGAAAAACGTCGAACGTGACTCGGCTTTTTTAGCACGTTCTTCCAATGTCCAAACTCAGGGTTTCTAAATTAGGGTTTCGATTTTAAGCACTCTTTTACTGTTTTCTGCACTCCGTTACTTCGGAATTCTATTCTAAATCATCAAGCCTAATCATTCGCCGCAAAAGTTTCGAAAAACGTCGACCGTGACTTGGCTTTTTTAGCACGTTCTTCGAATGTCGAAAATTAGGGTTTCCAAATTAGGGTTCGATTTTAATTACTCTTTTACTGTTTTCTGCACTCCGTTACTTCGAAATTCTATTCTCAATTATCAAGCCTAATCATTCGCCGCAAAAGTTTCAAAAAACGTCGACCGTGACTCGGCTTTTTTAGCACGTTCTTCGAATGTCCAAACTCAAGGTTTCTGAATTAGGGTTTCGATTTTAAGCACTCTTTTACTGTTTTCTGCACTTCGTTACTTCGAAATTCTATTCTAACTCATCATGCCTAATCATTCCCGTAAAAGTTTCGAAAAACGTCGACCGGGACTCGGTTTTTTTAGCACGTACTTCGATTTCAAAAATCAGGGTCTCCGAATTAGGGTTTCGATTTTAAGCACTCTTTTACTGTTTTCTGCAACCCGTTACTTCGAAATTCTATTCTAAATCATCAAGCCTAATCATTCGCCGCAAAAGTTTCGAAAAACGTCGACCGTGACTCGGATTTTTTAGACCGTTCTTCGAATGTCCAAAATTAGGGTTTCCGAATTAGGTTTTCGATTTTAATTACTCTTTTACTGTTTTCTGCAATCCGTAACTTCGAAATTCTATTCTAAATCATCAAGCCTAATCATTCGCCGCAAAAGCTTCGAAAAACGTCGACCTTGACTCGGCTTTTTTAGCACGTTCTTCGAATGTCCAAACTCAAGGTTTCCGAATTAGGGTTTCGATTTTAAGCACTCTTTTAATGTTTTCTGCACTCCGTTACATTGGAATTCTATTCTTACTCATCATGCCTAATCATTCGCCGTAAAAGTTTCCAAAAACGTCGACCGTGACTCGGTTTTTTTAGCACGTACTTCGATTTGCAAAATCAGGGTCTCCGAATTAGGGTTTCGATTTTAAGAACTCTTTTACTGTTTTCTGCACTCCGTTACTTCAAAATTATATTCTAAATCATTAAGCCTAATCATTCGCCGCAAAAGTTTCGAAAAACGTCGACCGTGACTCGGCTTTTTTAGCACGTTCTTCGTATGTCCAAAATCAGGGTTTCCAAATTAGCGTTTCGATTTTAAGCAC
>NW_019268776.1:0-21464 GCF_002738365.1 Cucurbita moschata
ACGAAGAATTCTATAAGGGTATAAATGAGGGTGTTGAGAGGATCCTCTACCCTTTCATGTTGTACTTCGGTCCTAGTTGATGGACCTTCTTCTTTGATGATTTGAGTAGTTGGCCTAACAACATAGTGGTTTAATATCAGTTGGTGAGTTGCTTCGTCGAGATATTTGTCGTACCAGTCCTTGAGTTGTCCCGTAAATGTGGTCACTAAAACTTGAGCTATTTGATGATCGATTTTATGGCCCTGTAATTTATACGCGCCTGCGGCCATCATCATTTCATTGACAAAATTCATTATCAGATAGTCGGACAATCCATCGATATTCCGTTCATAGATTGCTAGACCATCATAATGAGCTTGAGTTTGTAGAGTCTTTTCTTCGAATTGAATATCTGGAAAAGACTGTTGAGGATACCAGTTTTTCTGATTACTGGTATTATTTTGACTTCTCTTGGAGATTCTTTCAATTCGATGGTAGAGAGGTTCTTCTTCCTCGTCTAAAATCTCATCTTCGAATTCTTGGATTTCATCGTCATTGTTAACGACATTGACAGATAAATCCTGATGTGTTATTCCAGGATTTAGGATTCTATCCAACTTTTCTTCTATTTTGGCCATTGCGACCTCTTCTTTTGAAATCCTCTTTGTAAATAAGTCGAGGTTTGCCGGTTTGAATATTGGAATTGACTCATCGACATTTGGTACAGAGCTGCCTGCTTGTTCTTGCAGAGTACCAGAATTTTTCGAGATTTTTCCTTCGATACTCTCAAGCTGTGTGGAGATCGTGGATAAAATCTTGTTTGAATAATTATTTTGATGCTGGATATTTTTGATATCCTTTAGGGTCGGATTACCCTTTTCTAGTCCTTCTGGGATAGTTTTGAAAGTACTGACTTTGACTTTTTCTCCGTAGTAATTGTCAAATTCGACTTCTTCCAACGGAGGATGTTTTGAATATACTTCACCTCTTCTGGTAGTCTTCCAGCTTCTTTGAATCAAAGTGCATATTTGCAAAATATTTTCTTCAAACCATTCGAAGAATGGTATGTTTGCTTCTATGGTTTCCATATGAGAATACCACTGAGCTCTTAATTCACTTCGCTCAGCTTTTTTGTAAGTTTGGAAGAAAGCTTTTCTCTTTGAAGAGTTGGCAGCTGACATAAAATCTGCCTTAAAAAATTCTTCGTCTATCTAGAAATCAGTTGTAATGACATTTAGCTGACTTTCGTAGACGGATTGAGTATCCATATCCATATGGGTTGGAGATCTTGAGCCATCTTCACAGTGAATTGATGCACTTTTTTTTTTTTTTTTTTTTTTTTTTTTTTTATTATCATAATTGACCTCTTTTACGTTTAAGGGGTCATCCATTGATTTTGAAACTGCCGACATACTTGGTTTAGAACTCAAGAATTCTTTTACTTTTGATTCTGACGTAGGTTCTTCGTTGAATTTTATTTCAACGCTTCCATCGCCATGTTCAATGATTTGTAATGGGTTTTGAGATTCCTTTTTCCTCGGAAGATTAGCATCTTCTATTTTCCAGAGAGTATTTCTGGTTATTTAATCCCAAGAAAGAGTTTTTGGAACCGTCACTGAGGACTTTCCAATATTTCTTCTATGAGCATGATTGATCTTTTTGGTGAGGATCTTAATGCTCTTGGGAAAATATTTGTATTCATGAGTTTGTAATAAACCCTGAATATGACGACTGAAGAATGAGTTTCAGCCTTGATGTTCTAATTTTTTTATTGTAAGTCCAGCATGAGGGCTGATAATATGGGCGGGTCGTGGAGTGACAAAGTAAAATTTGGATAACAATTGAAATAGACTGGTCCATTCTCTAGATTGGATTGAACGATCCCCAATAAAGAATTTGAGAAATCTTCATGTCTCTTATCTCGTAAGGAGATAGGACTGGGATACCTAACCCAATGAACAATGGTTTTACAGCGACTTGGACAAGACCGACGTGAAGATAGTTAAATTCTACATTAGAGTATAAGAGATCTTGAAAAAAGATTCAGAGATTCCTTATTACTATGAATTGGGATATTTTTCTCTTAGAATTTGATGCATGATCTTTAAGTAAAATTGAAGGTTGAGATTTGGTAGATAATTTTAGAATCTACCTTTGGAATAGTCCAATTTTGAAGTTGATCTTCGATCTTGTCAATCTGATATTCTTGATTTTCAGTATTTGAGATTGTGAGATTTTCTCCCCTTCTATGCTCATTTGAACTTTCTTCTTCATCGGTAGAATATTTGAAATGGTTTGATTTTCTGAGTTTTCTCAGAAATTCGTTCATACGGAGATAGATAAGATAAGAGATAGAGTAGAATAAATTTTCTCTAAATTTTTCAATTGATATTCAAGAGAGAGTTATCGGCCGATCGATGCCCTCTTTACATTGATGAAGTCCTTTTATAGACTTCGGATTTTAACGTAAATTTGAAAAACGCAAATTAAGAGATAAGATCAAATCTGGTCGAACATGACCTCTGCATGATCTGATTTCCTTAAAGTAAGAAAAGACCTAAAGCAAACTAATAATTTAAAAGACTAGTAATTTACAAACACTTCTAATTCACATGTCAGCCTTTATTGTGTGGCTGACAAGTTGTCAATCTTTGTTTTGTCTCTGATAAAGGTGTCAGGTTGTAGATAAGATTTTCTTCAGAATTTTTTCATATGACTAAGCACTCAAGCTTGCCAACGGACTTACTGCGCTTCCCACGTCTTACCACCGAGAACACAAGAGCTATTCGCTCAGCTATCACATACTCCAAATTCTTTTGAGTTTCTCTTATCATCTTCCTGGTTTCTGCAATTTAGTTCTTGAAGATCGAGTAACTCCTTCCCTCACAAAAATTGAGAGGCTCTGATACCATTCCTACGCTTAATGACTTGAGCCCTTACAATTTACACGAGCTCTGTCATCCTAGCTTAAATTACAAATAATGTACATTCAGATAAATAAGATTCTGAGATTCCCTATTAAAGGTCTCAAGTCATTGGAGGTGAAGAAACTGATTGGGATCGTCCTTGCTTGATGAATTATCGGGTATCCTCGTATTAGATTTTCAAATTTTCCTTGAAACTCTTCAATGACTGATTGGATTGGAGGAATGGTTTCTAGCCACTTTCAGCACTCTAATCCCTATTAGCCCTTACAATTTACATTCATTGGAGGTGTAGAAATTGATTGGGATCGTCCTTGCTTGATGAATTATCGGGTATCCTCGGATTGGATTTTCAAATTTTCCTTGAAACTCTTCAATGACTGATTGGATTGGAGGAATGGTTTCTAGCCACTTTCAACACTCTAATCCTTAATAGAACTTTTGGGTAATCTTGTTCAGAAAGTGTAGGAAAATTTTTGAAGGGAAATGGTGGAGAATTGTTCTCGAATTTTGAAGAAATACTAGAATAGGAGACCTAAAATCTAAACACTTATAACTTACGATTGAGAGCTCGACCTTGCTCGATTCTTATTCCAAATTCTAGTCAATCATGTCATATTAGTAATATTAGATTAATCATGTCATATTAGTAATATTAGCCAAATGAATAGATTAAAGATAGAATGATCAAGAAAACTTCTGAATAGGAAACTGAGATAAGGAAAGATATGGAAATAGAGATCCACTGTAAAATTGGAATACATGAGAACATAATTAAAACGCAATAGATAAAAAAAATTAGGGAATTAAAAACAGAAACTAAATATGGAGGGAAAGGTAAATACAGATAACAGTAAAGCTCAGAATAACTTAGCTGTATCACTTTTTATACCACAGTAACCATGAAAAATGAGATTTTTAATAAAAATGTAATTATAGATATATAACATTTCAAGACTTCTAACAATGGACCAATGTAAATTAGAGAAATAATGTTGTAGAATTCAAACCCGAAACTAATGTCATTGGCTTATATAGGTTGACCCGGATTTCAAAGGACGGAACCAAACTTTCATTAAAGATATATTCGTGACAACGACTTAAGCTAGCCAGGTAAGTGACCTTACTATCGGCATGGTTATATTTTATGTTGACACGTGGCCTGTGGTTCTGCATGTGTCATATATATTGATATGTGTGAATTGTCTGTGGATCGATATGCTTCCTATATGTTATGTTATGTTATAATATGTGGTTTGTATGATAATAATTATGGTATGATGTGCTCAAGGATACGTTTGAGATAGGGTACGATAAGGATGCACAAAACGAAATGTAACGATAGGAGTAAGATACGTTCATGAAACGTTAGAGTTAGGTTACATACCGGAGTGCTATGGATAGGAGAGTTGATGAAAGAATACAGTTAGGTTATGGGTAGAAAGGGATAGGTTTTTGATAGATTGATAGATTGATAGAACGATAGCGTTAGGGTACGTTTTTGTGACGATATGACTAAGGTACGTCATGTAATGATATGTCTGTGATAGGTATAAGAACGTTAAGGCTATGGTAAATTAGAGAATGATATGACTATGAAGTGTTTGCGTTATGACTTGGTTATGATATGATACATTGTATGCTAGATTATCGTGCTTAAGTACGAAATCATGTGAACGTGAATGTATGTTATTTATACTGCTTAGTTGATGTGATATGAATGCATGTGACGATGTATGGCCCTTGTACGATTAAGCTTGTTGTATGAGTATTGGATTGTAACTAAATGAATTGTATGACATGAAATACGGTAAATTGCATGATACATAACCCCGCTAGGTATATGTATGATATGTAACGAAATGAGAATGAAAATGACATGTAAGCATAAAAATGTGACACGGGGTTATGTTCATTAAATGATGACTGTAGGACTAGTGGGACCTCATGCATATTGTGTGATCATGCATTTGGGGGGATACCCCTATCCCATCACGAGGGTACGGACGCTTACATCCAAATGGCAGGACAACGATCGTTATGCCCTGCATAGCACTGCCGTGACGGTTTTAGTTTTAACGGGTCCCGGTTGGCCCCCAGAGCATGCCCACCGGCTAGGGACAGTGGCCCAGCGGTTTGCGAACTAGCTGGTGAGTCCATACTCGCACGTATGGGCTGCGTGTAGAGTATATGGTACACGTTCACGATTACCTGTTAGGATTACACCATAGGGAAAACGAAACAAAACGAAATGAAACGAAACGAAACGAAACAAAAGATAGGTCCCATCATTTCATTGCATGTGATTGTTGCATTTAACCCCAATAGTGGGGTCACTTACTGAGTATTTCTTTAAATACTCAAGCCATGTGCTACTATATTTTTCAGGTTAAGGCAAGGCATTCCTGTACGGCTGACGACGGCATCGCAACTCGAGATCATGGCACATGCATAGGATAGTGGCATTTATTTTCTTAGACTTAGGATAGAATAGGATGTTTTAAACTTAAACGTTTATTTATTTTATTTCGAGTCTTTTGTTGTGTTGTTTTAAAGATGTTTTCGAAACACGTAAGTCCATGGCTGTGTTTTAAGATAAAGGTTATGTTTTATGGAATTTAATGAAGTCTTCCGCATTCAATGTTTATGGTATGTATATAGTAGCGACCTTAAATTAAGTAGAAATTTCGGTTCGTTACAGTTCTAGATGGTGTCCAATTTTGGAGGAGATCCAATGGCTGGATTTTAAGATTCTAAGGGATTTTTTTTTTTTTTTTTTTTTTTTTTGTAAGTGGTCACTCTCGAGGTTCGGATTTTGAGCAGAATGACGTATCCATAATTTATGGGGTATTTTGGTAATTTTCCACTTTTGAATACTTTATTATTATTTTTTTCTGAAAAATCTATAACTTTTCTAAAAATTCATCATCTATTGTTGGTCATTTTTTTTTTTAGTTTTTGGAGCATCTTAAAATTCCTTCTAGATAAGGAATTAAAAATAAGGAAAGATCCTTAATAATTAGAAAAACTACATTTTCGTGATTTTGGCTTACTTTTCCATTCCCAATCCTTCTCGAAAGACTTAATCATTATAATTACTCTTTAGGGTATAGAAATCATTGTTTAAGACCCTTGTGGTTAATCCTCTTAATATCATTCCTGGGATCCTTTGGGACTTACATAGGTGGCTTATTCTCATTGGAGTTAATTTCCTTCATTTTTGGGTGCTACAGTAACCATCAAGGAGTAGTCCCCATTGGTGCAATAATCAAAGACAAACCCTAGTTAACCCATGCGAACTTAGCACCCCAGCCAAATTCATTGTGTGTCGATCTAGCAACTCACATATTATGGCGCATTCCCGTTAACCTTGCACATGTCATAATTATGATTGCTATGCTATCCAATATTGTGTTATACCATGTTTATAAGCTATACTATAGTGTGACTATATTATGATGTAATAATACGTTATCATAATGATAATCTATGATGCGTAAACCTCTATAGGTCATGCCTATAAGTTTGTCATGTTGTCTTTTAATTATAGGTCCTAGAATGTCAGGTGTGTTTTTGTTTCTGGATATCAAACGTGTGCGGTTACTTACTAAGTATTTCTTAAAATACTAATGTTGGGTTTTATGTCCTAAAACTCATAGTTTGTAAACAAAGATATATTCTATTCTCCATAAAGTTATTATTGATGTTTATTCAGTAAAAATTGTTATTGAATAAAGTGAGCTTTACGATCATTAATCTAAATCCAATAAACTAAGAACACTCTGGCTATAGTATGATTACTTGAACTATATGTAGAGACATAAGAGTGGATCAAATACAAGTATATAGTCAAAATGATCTATAGTATAAGAATAAGGCTGAGTACCTTATTCTGGGGACACTATGGATGCGGCCCACTTTTATATATGATATAAACAATGTGATCACTAATTTGTACATGTGGAGACATGTGAATGGGGGCGTCCTATGCAATGAGTATTGCATAAGATCGGACCATGAAGAAAACTACTCTCACTTTATAATGTCGTTCACTGTTGAGACTGATTTTCTTTTCATTCGATAACCTAGGTAACTCGGTTTTAATCCTGAGCTAACCATGAACTCCTGTTTATTCGGAATTATCCTTAGATTTGCATGGGTGAGAGTGGCTCTAGTTTGCCGACTCAACAGGCCTCCCATTTCAGGGGTAAGACTGGGTGAATGGCTGGGGATGTGGGGTGCAAGACGGAATTCACTCCTACCCACTTTTAGGGATAGAAGAAAGGTAGTTCCCTTAAGCACTGACTCCAGGTCTTGAACAAGGGGCCCCACCCTCTCATTGGCCTGAGAGGGATTCGGTTTACTAGTTGGACCACAAACCAATTATTCATTAGAGGATCAGTGAGACATAAGGAACAAGAAGTAACTTCAGGGGTAAAACGGTAAATTAATCCAGCTCTAGTTACGAACAACCTGTGAAGGATCGACTTACTAATCATGGTTATATCAGATGGACAGAAATATATCTATAGTGAGGGGAGTGCAACTACTAGGCTATAGTGGAGTGTGCTAGTAGTTAACGAATGTTGGTTAACCAGGTTAATGAGTTTAACCGGTTAATCTTGGATCGTTGGAGCCCATGATCTATAGGTCCATTAGGTCCTTCTGCTAGCTCATATCGGACTAAACCATAGAACAGTGTGATGAGTGAGTTCGAAGTGTTCGAATTCAAATTATGGAATATGCGTTACATATATACGATATATTTAACCGCAATTTTGTTTTATTTACGAATTAAACAAAAAGAGAGAATCTGAGATATTTAAATAAGCTTTAAATATCTTAATCAATTATGTGTCGGAATTGATTGGGATTGGCATTTGAATTAATATTAAATATTAATTAAATAGTTTAATTAATCATTTAATGTTACTTTAATTTGAAATTCATTATTCAAATTAATTGTTGAATTAATATGAAGAAAGTCAAAATGTTAACTTTCATCTAATGGAAAAATCCATGTTAGTGGAATTTTGAGGTGTCAAAATTTGGTTTAACCAAACTTACATGTTTGCCAAATAAACCCCACAAGTTTGAGTGGAATTTTGAGTGTCAAAATTTGGTTAACTCAAACATGCATGCTTGCCACATAATCCTAAACATTTGAGGGGAATTTTAAGTGTCAAAATTTGGTGATCTCAAGTTTGCATGAACATGCAAACATGACTCTTTAAATAGAGTGATCATGATACGTGGAAGGTCTTCTTTATCTTGGTGAAAAACCTTGAGAAAAACCTCTCACAAACACTCTCTTCAGATATACAAAATCCCTCCCAAATTTAGTCACTCATCGGATTCCACAATCCCGTTCTAAGGCCGGAGGATAGTGGAGAAGACACTAGTGGTGGTTCGAAACCAGTTCGTGAGGCAAAAGGAGTTTGAACTACAAGAGGTTAGTATTTAAACTCATTAAGTTTTAATACTTATGAACATGCTAGTTATTTCCAATAATTGATGTTCTAAAAGTGCCTAAGATCCAAATTGCTTCCGCATGTGTTATATTAACACCATCAACTAAAACAAAATACTACTCTTATTTTTTCAAGTAGAGGTAAGGTACCAAAGTACGGACGGTGACGTCGCGATGAAGCCCATTGAACCAGTGGTAGGTTAATAACACTTTATGTTTATTTAGTAACCCTTAAGTTAATTCAAAGCAATATCTTTATTTTTCTTTATTTTATCTAAACTTTACCTGATTTATTTTCTGCATTATTGTTTTAAATTGGCTAAAGGTTTTATTATTGATGATGTAAGGTATGAACAACAATAGAAAATATAGAGAAGGAAGGGAAGTACGTTTTGAGCACACTCCCTGGGTATTTATATGGTTTCAATTTACTAAATATAGCTTCCAAAGATTTAAACCTACTACATATAATCTAGCAAATATATCTCTATCAAATCATATCGAAATATCTTCCAAATATATCTATACCAAATCTAGGCATCAGACTCCATATCCCAACAAGTCTTTGACTGTGTTCTTAGCCTACTTTGTGCCTTGGCATTGTTTTGGTGTGTGATAAGCTTACTTAATACATGTTATTAAGGTGGTCTCCTAATTACTTAAAAGTCAAGGTCTCACGAGGAGCTCATTCTAATTTAGGGAAGCATCCAAATTACGTATTAATCATAAGATAATAACCACTTTAAACGCTTAAATGCTCATTCTAAAATTTATCAATAGATAGTAACCTAATTGCTTAATAAAGTGCTAACTTTGAGTTCCTCTTGGGTTAGGGTAGTCACAAGGTTGCTTAAACTCCAAAGGACTATCCTAATGATCTACATGAGATAGTATCCTCCTTGCTTAACAAAAAAATCAAGTGGCATTTCCATAATACCCACATGTTTCAAAAATATATTTTTTAATTAAAGAAAAAAAATTGTTATCAAACATGGCTATATTTTTATTATAAACAATAAGAAGAGCTCGTTACCGAACATGTCGATAATTGCTCTCATTTACAACAAGAATATAAAATGTTGAAACGACATCCTTATTCATCAGCTTCAAATTTAAAGGACTATTGCATTACACTTTAGAACACGTGTTAGTGCCAATGACAAATGGTTAACAATAGCTCCCATTGGTAGTTTTTGAAAATAACTAAAATACTACTAATAAGAAATAAAAACATTTGTTAATATGCAGGTTACCTATCTCAATACAATGATAACATGTTTCTTTCATTTCCATGGGAGTAATTGAGAATGAAACCTAATTTTACTGGTATAAAAGGGAACAAACTAAACTCAAATATTCAAATATTTACAAAATTAATTCATTTTGAACCCTCAGTTAATAAAATCAGTTTAGTTTGACTCATAAATTTNGGGATACTTTGGTAATGTCTCATTTTTTTAATATTTTATTATTATTTTTTTCAAAAAAATATAAATTTTTTCTAAAAACATTTCATCCCGATCATTTTTCCTTTCTTGAGAATATTAAAATTCATTCTAGATAATGAATTAAAGATGGGAAAGTACTTTCTAAATTGGAAAAAAAATGTCATTTTTTTTGTCTCTTTCATTTACCTCTTCTTTTCCAATTATTTTTCAAATGTCTTAAATCCTTCCATTAATTTTTAAGGCATAGAAATTTCTTGCTTAAGACGGTTGTCCTTATATAAATGCATTAAATTATTCTCTTTGTTTCCTTGGGTTAGTTTTATCCTTTCTTTGAGTTGTTGCACTCGTGTTTTATGATACATAATACTTCTCTATGTTATGCTACACACACCATGTTAACATGTTTATATCAGGATTATAAAATACCGTTAAACAAAATATGTTATTCATGAAAGCTATCTTATGAAAGAACAATGTTATGACCTGCTTCATACCTATATGCCATGATTTATGTCAAGTTTTTTTTGTGGCGTGAGGGTACACTAGTTGAAGGCTAGGTCAAATGATACATATACAAACTTGCTTTGGAGTCCATGCACAAGGGTTGTATGTAGAAAAGTAATTCGCATCCAATTTAAGCCCGAACTTGAAAGTGAGACAAGGCCATGATGATAAAGAAAGGACAGGTCTCAATCATGATTACATATAATTGCATTTCCTAATCCAAAGAGTGAGTTTACTTATTAAATATATCATAAAATACTCAAATCATGTTCTACTCTTATTTTTAAGAGAAAGGTAAAGTACCCTTGTACGGATGAGACATTTCCGTGAAGGTCATGGAATCGAAGCTAGGGTAATTGTATTCTTAATTAAATTGTAGCACTTTGGTTAGGTATTATTTCGTTTGTTTAAAGTTGATATTATTTTGTTTCCGCTATTTCAACAATGATTACTTTTAATATAAATTATTTTTATGAACTTTTGATTCCATGTCAATAACTAGAAACTAAGCAAACCCTCAAATGTTTTAGCACATAGACCATACGTTCCACCTCAGATAACATAATTGAAAAAGTTTTATTAAACAAGAAAGCAACGACAAATCCCACAAACAACATGGCCAATGCAACAAACCATAATCAACCAAAAACTTAGAGACTCTAATCTTAATAGATTACTTAAAATCAAGTGTTACCTAAAGTTTATCGTGAGATAGCAACTTGATTGTTTCAAAATCAAGTGCTAACATTGAGGTCTTTTTGGGTTAAGATAGTATACTAGTCGCTTAAAAATCAATGACTTCCTAAAGAGAACACATACAAAGTTATGGTTTTAAATAACTAGACTTAGAAAAAAATAGAATAAAATGAAAAAAAAAAAAAATACACCCAGTATGGGGTTGAAACACACAAGCACAAGGTTAAGAGTCTTGCACTCTACCAATTGAGCTAGACAAGCTTATTAAGTGAAAATAACAAATTAATATTAAAATTGGCACATAAAATTGTTCCTTCTATTATTACATCATGCGTAGGCATTTCATTTCTTCTGTTATGATTTACATAGTCCTATCATGTTATACAATTTCTACGGCATATTATGAATAATTTTTAGTTTAATATTTTTCTCTCACGTACACCAACTTACTAATATATAAAATACATCGTCTGAAAAGCATGGTCTCAAAAGGAATGATAAACATGGTCTCAAAAGCATAAGCTTATATGTACATATATATAACACACTTAAACTTAAATTTTATCCACACTTTGTCGATATAAAAGTTGTGGAATTCTATGGAGAAAGAAAAATAAAATATTATTATGAAAGTAAAAAATGTACAACTTATAACGATATATTTTTTGAGGCTATAAATTACGAATAGGTATGTAGACTCACGAGGACGAATGGACGTATAAATTTTTAATTTTTTAAAATAGGAAACATGAAAAAATCGAAGTGAACATAAAAAGTAAGTGTCATAAAAAGTGCAAATCTGTGTCCGGAGAGATAAAGGAAAAATAATTTACAAAATAACACGAGTTTCGAGAGAGTGACATTAAAGTATTATTCAAAATGACATAAAAATTGAATGACTCGATTAAAAAATTCCCTGCGGTATATGGTCCATCTGGAAACAAACAATAGCAAGAATAAGTATAAAATTACTCCATAAGCACCTACTTGTAGGCTCTCATCAAAAGTATGTTTTTTAACTTATGTATTCTACGAGGGTCCTAGAGTTGGCAAAATCCCTGCCTTTGGCAAAATCATGATCAATTCTTATAGAAACTCATTGTATAAGATACCCCACTCACATGTCTCCACATGAACGATTTAGACCAAACAATTTGTAAGAGTACAAAGTGGGTCATATCAATAGTGTTACTAGGATAAGGCACCCAACCTTATCCCTATACTATAGACCCTTTAGGTTATTACTTGAACATTATCCTTTGGTATGTAAACCATATATTGTTCAGGATTACATTAATAACATTTGATTTTTCATACCATAGATAATATTAAATTAAATTAAAATAATCCAAATTATTATTAAAAATTAAATAATTAATTACGAGGCTTTAGGGCATAAATTTCAATATGTATCACAATTTGAAACAAATGCCACATGTATTGGGATACATCCCCATTTGATTGGTGCGGACGCGTAGACCATGATATTATACACGCTCCTTTCCCTCCGCGGCTTTCGACAGTGTGAGCTTATACAAGCCTGTAGTGAAGCTTGGGGTACATATCTGAGCTAGCCTAGTCGTTCCATATTCACGTGCATGAGTCATGTATAGAAAAGTATTACACAGACAACCCTACATGGACTGGAAAGTAGAGACGAGGGAAAAGTTGTATGAAAAGGTAGGTCCCACTATGATTGCATCTGATTATATTTTCCGACACCAACAGTTGGTTTACTTCGTAAATTTAAATACTCAAGGCTTGTGCCTGTGGTTCTACACGTGTCATATATACTGATATGTGTGAATTATCTGTGGAACGGTATGCTTATAATATGTTTATATTATGTTATAATATGTGAATTGTATGATAATAATTATGATATGATGTGTTTAAGGATATGTTTGAGATAGGATACGAGAAGGATGCACAAAACGAAAGGTAACGATAGGAGTAAGATACGTTCATGAAACGGTAAGGTTAGGCTACATACCGGAGTGCTATGGATAGGGGAGATTGATGAAAGAATATGGTTAGGATATGGGTAGAAAAGGATAAGTTTGCGATAGATTGATAGAACGATAGCGTTAGGATACATTCTTGTGATGATATGACTAAGGTACGTTCACATAACGATATGACTATGATTAGTATAAGAACGTTAAGGCTATGATAAGTTACGAAACGATATGACCACGAAGTGTTTATGATATGACATGTTTACGATACGATATATTGTGATGTGATGTGTTATGTTTAGATTGTTTTGTGTGACCATTGAGGTAATTGTTGTATGAATTGCACGTTATGAAATGACATGTTAAAGCATGGAGCGTTATGTTATGTTTTCTAAATTGTATGTATACAACATGTTATGAATGACATGATATCATGATAAATGAAATGAAAGATGATACGTAGACTAAATAATCAGAAATTACATGTTAAGCATTATGTGTGCTAGCGGGGTTATATTCATTAATGATAAAAGTAGAAATATTTGGGACCTCATGCATTATGTGTGCTCATGCATTTGGGGGATACCCCTATTCCATCACGAGGGTACGGACGCGTACATCCAATGGCAGGACAATGATCGTTATGTTTTGCATAGCGCTGTCGTGATGGTTACTAGTTCTAACTGGTGTCTGGCTTAAGGAGCTCCCCGAGTATGCTCGCCCGACAAGGAAAGTGGCCCAGCGGTGCGCAAACTAACTGGTGAGCCCATACTCATATGTATGGGCTGTGTGTAGAGTATATGGTACACGTCCAAATTACCCCAATAGTGAGGTAACTTACTGAGTATTCTTTAAATACTCAAGTCATGTGCTACTACATTTTTCAGGTTAGACTTAGGCTAGAATAGGCTGTTTTTAACTTAGACGTTTATTTATTTTATTTAGTCTTTTCTTGTGCCGTGTTAAAGATGTTTTCGAAACACGTAAGTCCTGTTAGGATCGATACCAGTTGTTAGCTCTGATACCAGGATCGCTCAACAATGCACACACTCGATCAAGATCAACCCAAAGAACAGGAGAGAGGAAATACAAGGAGGAATATTGGCTAATGTTTTTATTAATGGAGGTAGTCACTCCCTGTGCCATTGTTTCAATTTACTAAATATAACTTCCAAAGATTTAAACCTGCACCATACAATCTAACAAATATATGAATATCAAATCCTATCCAAATAGCTTTCAAATATATCTGTACCAGATCTCGGCATCAGGCTCTATATCCCAACAAGTTCATGGCCGTGTTTTAAGATAAAGGTTATGTTTTATGGAATTTAAATGAAGTCTTCTGCATTCAATGTTTAAATTATATATCCTATCAGAACTAATTAGTTTGAAGATATAATATAAGTTTTAAAATTTTGAAAATCAAATTTGATCACAATGGAACCTTTTAACCTAAAAAAAAAAGATAACGAACATTTTTATTCATAAAATTATTTATTGAAATTGAATGAAAGTCAAAGTGCATCATTTCCAATGATACATTAACTTGAATATATTGAGAGATCCAAAATACAAGTAAATACCTTCCTCACGACCTGCCCAAATGCAATTATTATCATCACATTGATCATTAAACCAATACCCTTTTACTGGCCAAAAAACATCTCCACTAACTTGTCCATAGTTGCTGCTAAAATGGCACCAAAACAACGTAGAAGTCCAAAAATTTTCTTTAAAACTCCAGTTATAATTATCTCCAGCGCGAAGTACGTGCTCGCCCAGATCGTCATTTGCCGACTTGCAATGAACAATTAAAGTTGAAGTAGTCATCCCATTTAAAATAGTCACTTTCCAACGAGAGAACGGTAATTGTAACTTAGATTCTGCAAAACAAAACTTCATCATATTGTTCGATGCCAAGACAACCAACACCATTAAACAGAATATGCTTAGAGACTTCATTTTCTTCTCAAAGATAGTTCAACCTTTTTTTACAAACATAATTGGATTCTATCTCTTATATATACATAAATACAGCCAAAATGAGTGGTACATAGTTATATTTAAACAGAATTAGTTAAAAGTGTTGTGTAAATTTTGGTTATTACAACATATATTCCATAGCAGGGTGGGACGGTCACCTTAACTTTCTTAATTTTATCACTACTCCTTCCCTGTTAGCTTTTGTAACTCATTTTTTATTTTATTAATTCCTTTTAGGTAAAGTTTAAAGCTTGACCCTTCATTATTTAGAATCGTGTTCACTTTTAAAATGAAAAAGAAATTAAGAAAATAATGATAAAAGATGGTTAAATATTTTAAAATAAAGTTTTTGGCCTCGAATATTATGTCACTGTTAAAATTATATTTTATTTAAATACCTATATAACCAAAATATTATTATAGTCATTATATAGATTTATTGATAAAAATTTTAAAAATGTGTTTCTTTGAGAATTAGGAATTTTAAAACTTACCTAAAAGAAAAGTTTTGTTTTAGATATTTTTAAAATTGGCAAGATTAATACTAAAATCATTTACGCCTTCTAAATCTTGAACAACATTTCAGTTTCCCTTGGTGCATAGGTTGATAAAACTAAAATCTCATGAGTCCAGTCGTCTTAGCTTGGATTCGGGCGAATCAGCATGTGTATGTTCCATTATAATTGGATTCATCTTTTATTACTTTACTAATTGTACTTCCTTTTATATATATTTTAAATTTCTCATACCTCAATATTTTATACTATTTTTAAACTATTCATTTACTTTATACTATTTTTAAATACATATGTTATAATATGAATGAGTTTCTTTTCAAATTTTAATAATTTTTTTTACTGAATATGATTTATACATGCATTTAGGTTATTTTAAAACAAAAGTATATAATGTTCAATATTCATAGAATATACATATATTTGAAAGTATATAATACTCTGTGTTCATCTTCCCTCTCCATAAAATGATTCGTCCTCAAATCAGGAAAGTTATTACCTACATGAAAAGGAGTCAAGTCATTAACATTGAAAATAGAACATACTGAAAATTCTCCGAGAAGATTAATTTTATAGGCATTGTTATTAATTCTTTTAAGAATTTGATAAGGGCCATCCCCCTTTGATGTAACTTGGTCTTTCTTTGAGATGTGAATCGCTCTTTGTGAAAATGTATCCAAAGCCAATCACAGGTCGAAAAATAATTTTCTTCCGTTCTTTGTTAATTCCTAAAGCAACCCTTCACCTCTTTGTGTAATACATTGATCAAATTTATCTTACTTGTGGCTGGTTCACTCACAAAAAATATTAGAAGGAATAGGAAACAAATCAAGGAGCGTTAGTGAAATTAATTCATAAACAACTTGAAAAGGAGAACAATGAGTGGTACTATGAATTTCTCTCTCTACAAATGACAAACTTTGTCTCAAAACTTAACATTCTTAGAAATAATATCCCATCAATCGATTAGTCTGAGGATGACATGAAGTTGAAAACAACAACATGGTACCCAACTTACCCTACAATACATTCCAAAAGTGATTTAAAAGTTTAACATCCCTATCTCTAACAATTATTCTTGGGTCTCCATGTAATATTACTACTTCCTTAAAGAATAAGTTAGCAACATGCTTTGCATCATCCCTAAACAATTATTCTTGACTACAAAACTTGTGAACATCCTACTTCATCTTCGGTAAAAAGAAGTGTTCATGCAACATATTGTAAGTTTTATTAATCTCAAAATGTCCCATTAAGCCATCACCAAATTAGACTAGCTCCAAAGATATACTAACAACCCTTGCTAAACCTATCAAGTAAGTGACTATTATTTGCTTGGTTTGATGAATTGTATTGCGTATTATAACGCATACGTGTGTCCCTTGAGCATGTCATAATTATGATTGTTATGCTATCCAATGTTGTGTTATGCCATGTTTATAAGCTCTATAGTGTGACTATACTATGTTATAATAATATGTTATTACGATGATAATCTATGATGTGTTATGACGTGTATATGAAAGATTTGATAAGAATTATGTCTGCATAATTACATTATAAATGGAATGGAGGTTTGACTTGCATTATAAATTTATTTCATTTTTTTTAAGGCATGGGGACCTCATGAATTTTTATGTGTCGTATGCATCGTGATACTTTTCTATTATGATTAGTACAAATGTGTACTTTACGACTTACGACAATCATGTTCGTCACGATGTTACGCAGGCGTTTTCCCTCCATGGTGTCTGAAAGCACATTAGCGAGTCATAGTCCATTGAGACAGGCCTAAGCAGTACATGAGCCCTCAGGTGGGTCCATGTGCTCGTGGTTCGGTAGTGCATAGGAAAGTACTATACATCCAACCTTGTCGGAACTGGAAAGCTACCTAAGGCAATGCCATTAGAACCTATCATGTCACATGTGTTTGTATTTCTAGACACCAAATGTGTAGTTACTTACTACGTATTTCTTAAACTACTTAAACCACGTAATACTCTTATTTTTTAGGTAAAGGTTACGCACCAAGGTACGGATGACGACGCCATGACGAAAGCCATGACGAAAGCCATGGAACTAGAGGTAGGGTAGACACAATTTATGTCTATTTAGTAGTCCTTAGATTAGTTCGCGTCAATGTTTTTATTTTTCATTATTTTATCTAAACTTCACAAGATTTATTTTTCGCATTATTGTTTTAAAGATTTTATTAGGAACGTGGGAGCACGTCACACCTTTTATGAAATATTTTATATGAATATTTTGCATACACATTAATCATGTCATGTATGTAGTAACAACTTTATTGTAATATATAAATGATCATGTCCATCTCCATTTTCCACAGAATTGGTGCTAAAAATTTCTAAAATTCTTCTGGTTGGACATAATTTCCCATCAAAATTAGGTTAATATCGAAATCGAGAAAAATACAGACAAATAAAGGTCAAACAAATGCAAAAAGAAGTATCACTCGTTGGTTATGGACCAACATATGCACAAAGGGGTCGCATGCACAAATATCATGTACGACAACATACGCGCAGAGGCGGTCGGATGTGCAAAGGTGGTATGAATCTCAAATTGGGTCGGTGCATAGGGTGCGGGTCACGATTTGAGTCAGGGTCGGTGCATAGGGTGCGGATCACGATTTGAGTCAGACAGAGACAATCAAGTCTGAAATTTGTAACTTATGTGTCTACTAGATGCTTGACGCTCTACCTTTCTCTTTTCCCAAACCGTCACCCAAAAGTATGACACATGTTTGTCGTCAATGCCTTACCCAAACAATTTTAAGATTAAGAAACTAAAATTGTAAAGTTTTAAAGCTAGTAGGACTCAAACCCAGACTCAAACCCACAATCATTTGATTAGAAGTCAAATGCCTTATCCATTAGGCCATGGACACTCTTCATTATATGACAATCGTATGCAAATTAAATTTTCAAGAGTTTATTATAAGATCTGTCCCAAACGTGGAGCCCATTGATTATGGGATACCCACCTGATATGTAAATCAAATAGGCCAAAGAATGATCCATGGTCAAAAGAAACCATTGTAAATTAAATTTCCATCAATTTTGTTACAAATGTCTTTATTTGGGTTAGAAAAAATAAATACCAAAATGAAGTTGAAGGTCATGAAATCTAAGCTAGGGTAATTATATTCTTCTTTAAATTGTAGCATTTAGGCTAGGTATTATTTGGTTGGTTTAAAGTTGATATTATTTTCTTTCCACTATTTCACAAATGGATTACTTTTAATATAAATTATTTTTATGAACTTTTGAATCCATGTCAATAACTAGAAACTAAGCAAACCCTTAAATGTCTTAGCACATAGACCATACGTTCCACCTTAGATTGCATAATTGAAAAAGTTGTATTAAACAAGAAAGCAATGACTTTCCTAAAGAGAACACATACAAAGTTAAGGTTCTAAATAGCTAGAAAAAGGAAAAAAAAAAGAAAAAAAAAAAACTTGCACCTACCAATTGAGCCAGACAAGCTTATTAAATATAATTAACAAATTAATATTAAATCTGCCACATAAAATTGTTCCTTCTATTATACATCATCAGTAGGCATTTCATTTCTTCTATTATGATTTACATAGTCCTATCATGTTATACAATTTCTACGGCATATTATGAATAATTTTTAGTTTAATATTTTTCTCTCATGTAGATCAATTTACTAATATGTAAAATAAATCATACGAGACTAATAATACTAAAGGATGAAGAAGATAATAAACGTGGTCTCAAAAGCATAAGCTTATATGTACATATATACAACAAACTTAAATTTAAATTTTATTCCTACTTTGTCAATATACAAATCGTGGAATTCTATGGAGAAAGAAAAACAAAATATTATTATGAAAGCAAAAAATTTACAAATTATAACGATATGTTTTTTGAAGCTATAAATTACGAATAGGTATATAGGCTCACGAGGACGAATGTGCGTATAAATCTTTAATTTTTTAAATTGAAAACATGAAAAAATCAAAGTGAACATAAAAAGTAAGTGTCATAAAAAGTGTTAAAAGTGCAAATCATGTGTGTGGAGAGATAAAGGAAAAACAATTTACAAAATAACACAAGTTTCGAGACAGTGACATTAAAGTATTATTAAAAATGACATAAAAATTGAATGACTCGATTAAAAAGTTCCCTGCAGTATATGGTCCATCTGTAAACAAACAATAGCAAGAATAAATATGAAATTACTCCGTAAGCACCTACTTGTAGGCTCTCATCAAAATTATGTTTCTTAACTTATGTATTCCATGAGGGTCCTAGAGTTGGCAAAATCCATGGCTTTGGCAAAATCATGATCAATTCTTATAGAAACTCATTGTATAAGATACTTCCACTCACATGTCTCCACATGAACGATTTAGATAAAACAATTTGTAACAATTACAAAGTGGGTCATATCAATAGTGTTACTAGGCTAAGACACCCAATCTTATCCCTATACTATAGACCCTTTAGGTTATTACATGAACATTATCCTCTGGTATGTAAACCATATGTTGTTCAGGATTACATTAATAACATTTGATTTTTCATACCATAGAAAATATTAAATTAAATTAAAATAATCAAAATTGTTATTAAAAATTAAATAATTAATTACGAGGCTTTTTATTAAGAGGATATTTTGGAGATATATTTTAATAATGAGTTAGAATATATCTGAGATATTTAGGGAGTTCTTAGTATACATTTGATTAACGGTATATTTTATTTATTTACAATATTTAGTTAGTTATATTTTTTTTTTTCTATTTTTAGGTATTAGTTGATAGTTTGTATCTTATTTAAACGTGGTAAACCTGAATGAAGATCATACTTTCGATCCCAATTCTATTTCTATTTCTCATTTTTAACATGGTATCAGAGCACCGATCTTGGTGTTCTTAAATATCAAAATTTCCTTTATGGCGGAATTAGCCAAATCCAACTTCAAAATAACACATTCTTACTTTATTCATCTCGGATGTTGATTTAACACATCCTTACTATATTCATCACTCTGATCAGCCAGGATATTCACTTGTTCCAATCAAATTAAATGGAGCAAATTACCAATCCTAGAGTAAATCAGTTATGCATGCTCTTATTGCCAGTCAGAGAGGTTAGCCCTAGCTAGTGTTATAGATCTTGCTGGATGAGAGCAGACTAGACTGAGTTCCACTTCCATACTCCAGTTTACAGAGGGCAAATGGCTGGCTTGTTGGTTTAGTATAAAAAAATCTATATATATAATAAGATATTATATGTCTTATATATATTATGTTTATGTATGCCAGCCCTGAACTACTTCCTTAAAAGAAAATTGGCTTCATTGATGGCACAATTGAGGAACTGTCCCAAGATGCAAATTCAACCGAATTCTAACTCTTGAACTACTTCCTTAGAAGAAAATTGGCTTCTTTGATGGCACTATTGAGGAACCGTCCCAAGATGCAAATTCAACCGAATTCGAACTCTGGAATCAGTGCAACAGTATGATAATATTTTGGTTAACTCATTCCGTTGAAGCAGATATCGCTAAAGGCATTATTCACGCCAAGACAGCTCATCAAGTGTGGGTTGATCTTCACGATCAATTCTCACAAAAGAACGCTCCAGCAATTTTTCAAATACAAAACTCGATAGCAACGATGTCACAAGGAACCATGGCACTGTCAACATATTTCACCAAGCTCAAAGCACTCTGGGATGAACTGGAAGCATACTGCACACCATTTACTTGTAATCAACGTCAAATACATATCTATCAACACGAAGAAGACAAGTTGATGCAATTGCTCATGGGGCTCAATGAGTCTTATAAAACAGTGAGATCTAACATATTGATGATGTCTCCATTACTTAATGTGAGGCAAGCCTATTCATTACTTGTACAAGAAGAGATGCAGCGTCAGGTAACTTTGAAATCTACTGAGATTTTCTCGATTGCATCAG
>NW_019268777.1:0-8402 GCF_002738365.1 Cucurbita moschata
ATATGCATCAAGTTTATTGGAGCGGTTTCATATGGAGAATTCAAGAGAAAAGACTACTCCTATGGAACCAAATCTCAAATTAGCTAGGAGTGAAGGGAAGTCACTAGCAGATGCTACATTCTTTCGTAACTTGTTGGTAGTTTATTCTATTTGACTATCACAAGGCCAGATATTGCCTTTTCAGTAGGAGTTGTGTCTCAATTTATGGACTAACCACACGAGACACATTTAGTTGCAGCAAAAAGGATTCTTTGTTATATCAAGGGCACTCTAAATTATGGATTAATGTATAAGAAATCAAAGTCATTTTTATTGAGTGGTTTTGTGGATGCTGATTGGGCTAGTTTCGTGAATGACAGACGCTCCACAATAGGTTTTTGTTTTACAGCAGGCTCTGCTGCAATTTCATGGTGCAGTAAAAAGCAAAGCACAGTTGCTTTGTCAAGTTGTGAAGCATAATATGTAGCTGCTACAATGGCTACTCAAGAATGTTTGTGGCTCAGGAGGCTTATTCAAGAAATGGTAACTACTCTCGACCAGCCAATTCAAATTAATTGTGATAATGAAAGTGCAATCAAACTTGCTGAAAATTCAGTATTTCATTCTCGTTCGAAACATATTGAAACTCATTATCATTTTGTTCGAGAGAAAGTGTTATCGCAGGATATTGAATTGCAGAAAATACACACTAATGAGCAAGTTGGAGACATATTTACTAAGGCACTTGCCAAACTGAAGTTTGAAGTTTTTCGTAAGGCTCTCGGAGTTATTGAGAAATAAGCTTGCACTAAGGGAGGCTGTCACAATTTAGTGCTAACTTATTTCTAGTTTGAATTAGTTATGGAATATATGACATTCGTACTCTTGAAGAATATATTAGTTAGGAAATATATCTTAGATATTCGTAATCAGTTGAATTTGAATAGTATTATATTTTATTTTATTATCAGGATTTAGTTAGTTTATATTTTCTTGGTAGATATTATTTGGTATCTTGTATCCTATTTAAAGGTTGTGAATATCAATGAAGATTGAACATTCGATCCCAATTCTTTTTCTTATTATTAAATCTGTATTCTTTCGTTTTGTAATAATATTTTCATATCTACTCACACTTTTGAGGTAGATATTGTGTCAGGATAAATATGATCTGAGGAGTCGAGTGATGAAATATGACGACAAGATAAAAGCCTAGTTTTACTAGGCCATGAGAAGCTATGAGAATTAAACGATTTGAAGGACAGTTACACAACCTTAACATGAAATTAATTTCCATATTATACTTTTTTACATTTTTAATTCACAATTTTAGAGAATAATAATTCATAATTATTTTCAAACATATATTTTTTACTGAATAAAATAATTAATTCCATGTTTATTATAAACAATAAATGAGAATGCGTCATCAAATGGGTCCATAATTGCCCTCGTTTGTGATAAGAATATAAAATATTGAAACCCACCCTTGTTCGTTGGCTTTAAAATTTAAAAGTTCATAACATTCCACTCAATAACATGTAAGATGGATGGTCAACGATACGAGTTGTTTTTGTGAATAAATATAATACTAATAACAATAAATAAAACAATTCGATAAGTAAGCACGTAATATTTGGTCACCCACCCCAATATAACAGATCGGGTGCCGTTGAACATTAAAACTAATTTTGCAAGTATAAAAGTGAAACAACAAGTATTCGAATATTTACAAAATGAATTCATTTTCAACACTTGCATTGTCCCTTCTAATGTCATTCTTCTTTGCTACACTATTTAATACCATCAATGGATCAATCTTCCAAGACCCACATTGTATGATATTTTCTACACATGGCTGCCTAAATCAATATAAGGAATCGATATATCCATGAATTGGAAGGTTCGGTTACGATATTAAAATAAATGTGTATTCTTTTTCAATCTTGAAAATTTGATATGGTGTATTAGTTTTAAGAAATTATAATATTAAGATTCGATTAGGTATGTGAAAGCATACAATACTTGTGCTAAGTCTTTAAAAAAGAAGATAGGATGATAAAATCGTTTTTAAAAAAGAGAAAGCAAGAATACAAATTAACTTTTTCTTTTATATAATTTTTAAATTTAAACAATTCATTAGCTTTTAATCTTACGTTACTTGTCTTTGTTATTTAGACGAAAATGGGTTAAATTTCAACGCAGGGGCAATCTCGACTAATATCGTTATTTTTTGCTAATCTATTTACCATTGAAGGATGATTTTAATTTATAGTCACCCAATCAAAATAATTTATTTTATAAGCTTGTTCAAATCGACATGATTAGTGACATGTCTTACATCTGTCGCGTCATGACATTTGTTAATTACGACTCTAAAGTGGTTCGATGGGCGACACTCAGATGTTGTCTTCGTGTAGGTCCGAACCTACTCTCTTAGCTGTGACATTCTCTCTGTGAGATCTCACATCGGTTGGAGAGGGGAACGAATTATAAAAGGGTAGAAATTTCTCCATAGTAGACCCGTTTTAAAACTTAAAGAAGATAATATCTATTGAAAAATTTTACCTTTTAATCAAAAGTACATATTTTATATCAATTGAGTTGCATTATATTAAGTTATACTACTTATGTAAATACCGTTCTAATACAATATCAACAAAAAAAAACAATTAATTTCAACATCATCATAATTTAAATAATCATGAAATTGTACTATCGGCAATATCAGAGATTGAAATTGCTCTATACTACACGTACTCGAACTCATTTTTATTTCATATGAAGGAGATAGCACCTTTGCTTGATGAAGCATAGGTGACAAAAGGGGAAAGATAAGAAAATTGTGTAATTATTTCATGGCTTGTTGCAGCAACAAAGCATGAGTAAAAAGTTTATCAAATTGCAACAAAAATAGCCATAGAATTATTTCTAGGGTTTCTTCTTCCTTACGCCCATACTTATCAAAATTGAAGGTTGTTATCCTTCCATGGATGAGTTGGTTGCTGAAATTCAGGCGAAGAGCTCGACTTTCAAGCTCTAACTTCAAATCTGGTGGATGTGAAATGAACTCAATTTTTACCATTTATGGAAAGAATACTAATATTGAAACCTCTCAAAGATGCAATCAACTTTTATCTTCCATTACACTATTTATCGACTATAGAAGTGAAACAAACCAAGCACAAATGTGTTCATGCCAATATTTTTTCTCTACCATTTCAACAAAATATGTTTATTTTCAATACTTGCGCTTTCTTTCTGAATTTCGTTGTTCTTCGCTAACCAATTCACTACTTTCGAATGATCGATCATCCAAAACACAGAAATTATCGTCAAGATAACAAATACTCTAAAAGCTAAGAATCAGCTCACTTTTCACTCCAAATCTGGCGATGGAGTCCACAAGCTTACATAGTGGGGCCAGCTACGACTTCAGCTTTCGTCCAAATTTATGGTTCTCAACATTGTTTTACTGTTTCTTCGAATGGCCTGACTCATTTCATTACTTCGATTTGTACGTAAATAAGAGAGATAGAAAGAATTGTGAAAGTACTCTATGTTCGTGGTATGTGAGTGAGCAAAATGTTTGTATGTTAAACTATAAAATCCATAATTATGATATTTTGAATTGTCAACTTATTTTGGTCATGATCGGTAATCAAAACAACTATCCGAGATGCGGCATTGCTTTCGAAGAATTTTGGCCTAGAATAAAGGTAAGGTCGAGCATTAGGACTTAGCCTAGAGTAGAGGCAAGTATGATTGAACAGAATTTAGTCACTGCATAAGTTATGTTCGGTTAACGAAGAATAACCTTGTCAAAGGTCTAATAAAGCCACAATGTCCAACGTACCATTTATTTTTCCTAACTTGGAGAGAAATCATTCGAAAACGTTTGATTTATTTAAGGAAAGGATAATACAAAGATACGATATAAATGATATTTTACAATGTGTCATATACGATCGGGCAATAATATAAAAATTTTCAATTAATAAATAGCATTTCAGAGGAGGGAAATACGAACATACCATGTAGCCTATACGTTACCCTCTTTTATGACAAGAATACAAAATATCAAAACTCACCCTTGTTCCTCAGCTTTAAAGTTAAAGGACCATAACATTACACTCAAGAATATGTGTTACAGTTAAGGACGGATGGATAACTATCGCTCTTATGAGTTGTTTTTGTAAATCACAAAAATACTAATAACAATAAATAAAACAATCGATGCGTAAGCATGTAATATTGGGTCACCCATCCCAATATAACAGATCGATCGGAGCGGTAGACAATTAAAACTAACTTTGCAAGTATAAAAGTGAAACAAACCCAGCACAAGTATTATCATATTTACAAAATGAATTCATTTTCAACACTTGCATTGTCTCTCCTAATGTCGTTGTTCTTCACTACCCTATTTACAACCATTGACGGATCAATCTTCAAAGACCCACCGATTACGGTCAATATAACAAATGTTCTAGAAAGTCACAATCAACTCACTATTCACTGCAAATCTGGCGATGATGACTTGGGAATCCACCAGCTCCCGTTTTTGGGCGGCTACGCCTTCACCTTCCGACCAAACTTTTGGGGCTCAACACAATTTTACTGTACGTTTCAATGGCCTGGGTTTTCGCAGTACTTTGATATCTACAAGGATAACAGAGATAGAATCAAATGCAACAAAACTCTGTGTTTGTGGATCGTGGGAAAACAAGGTATCTGTATGTTTGACTATAAAACCAAATTGTACGATATTTGCCACGCTTGGCTGCCTAAATGAATGTAACTAATCAATATATCCATAAACTGGAAAGTTCAAATATAATATTATAGTAAATCATATTAATTTGTTGTTTTTGTGTGTGTTTTTTCTTTCTTTAAAATTTGATATGGGGTATTAGTTTTAATGAATTATAATATTAAGATTTGTTAAGGTAATTGAACCTATGCACTACTTATTTATTAATTTCTTCCACTTTGATCGAAATTATTTGAAGATGTCCCCTTAATGTGGTATAGATAGGATGAGTTTATGTCTCTCTCATTCGCTTGGTTCGGGTGGTCTTCCCTTATCTTCTCTAATGTTGAGAATATTTCTTGTTTGAGAAATGAGTGCACCCGAATGCCCAACTCTGAGATATTTTACAAAAAGAGGAAACAGATAGTAGATATAATTTTCCTCATTTATGGAAAAACCTCCGTAGTTTTCTAAAAAATAAACCAAACTCAAATGTTGTAAGAATACAAAAAGGAATAACTTTTTTTTTTTTTTCATATGTTTTTAAATTTCAAATCTCATTAGCTTTTAATCTTACCTTACCTGTCTCTCTTGTTTCGACCAAGAGGGGTTCGTTTTCAATCTTGACGCAATCTGGTCGGGTTATTTTNTTTTCTAAAAAATAAACCAAACTCAAATGTTGTAAGAATACAAAAAGGAATAACTTTTTTTTTTTTTCATATGTTTTTAAATTTCAAATCTCATTAGCTTTTAATCTTACCTTACCTGTCTCTCTTGTTTCGACCAAGAGGGGTTCGTTTTCAATCTTGACGCAATCTGGTCGGGTTATTTCCTGTCTCTCTTGTTTCGACCAAGAGGGGTTCGTTTTCAATCTTGACGCAATCTGGTCGGGTTATTTTTATTTTCTTATCTATTTACCATTGAAATGTCAATTTAATTTATAGCCACCCAATAAAAATAATTTATTTTATAAGCTCGTTCGAATCAACATGATTAGCGTCACGATCTTACATTGGTCGCGTCATGGTTTTTGTTTATTACGTCTCTCAAGTGGTCTGATGGACGCCACTCGCATGTTGCCTTCTTGTCTATCGTGTAGGTCAAAACCTACTCTTTTAGATATGATATTTTCTACGAGAGATCTCAATCGATCGGAATGGTGAACAAAATATTTTTTACAAGGGAGTGAAAACCTCAGATAGAAGCGTCTTAAAATCTTGAGAGAAAACCCCAAAGAAAACAATATCTATCGAAAAATTTGACATTTTAATCAAAAGTACATAATTTATAACAATTTAGCTATGTTATACTAAATTATAGTAATTATGCAAATTGTTTTCTGGTATAATATCAACAAAACTAATTAATTTCAATTCTGATCATAATCTAAATGTGAATGAGATTATACTCTCGACGATATTAGAGGTTCAAATCGCTCTATACTACACGTTCTTGTACTCATTTTTATTCCATATTAACATGATAGCAACTCTGTTACAAAGGCTTGATGGAGCTTACAAAAGCAAAACGGTAATAAACTAGTTTACATACAAAAAATGACGTGACGTCTAATGGCTCTAACGTGCAAACTCGTTGGGAAGGAGGTCAGCTCATAAGTGCAAGTGTACACCATTATCAAGCAATTGCTTAGAGTATTCTAAGATGTCGAACATATAGTACTTGTATACAATTAGATATCCTTTTGGTAAAAAGCTTATCAAATTGCAACAAAAATAGTCATAGAATTATTTCTGGGTTTCTTCTTCTTTGCCACCATCCTAATCAAAATCGAAGGTTGTTATCCTTTCATAGGTGTTTATGGATGAGTTGGTTGTTGAAATTCAGGCAAAGAGCTCGACTTTCAAGCTCTAACTTCAAATCTGGTGGATGTGAAATGAACTCAGTTTATTTTGACCATACTAAACAAACGAGCTGTCGTATTTTTTGTCAAAATACTGTTAAGGATATTTAGTAATAAATTATAGTTTACCATATATATTATATTTGATATTTTATTATAAAAAAGATATTTAATATTTGCGTAGGTATCTTTCCATTTATTGTTTTATATTTGATATTTTATTATAAAAAAGATATTTAATATTTGCGTAGGTATCTTTCCATTTATTGTTCTTTCCATTTATGACTATTTCCATATCCTTGTAATTGATTGGATAATAAATAAGATAACTTTCACACCATTTAGGTGTGGTGGATTAATTAAGCATTCACATGGTATCAGAGCCATTTTGGTTTAGCATCACACCATTTAGGTGTGGTGGATTAATTAAGCATTCACATGGTATCAGAGCCATTTTGGTTTAGCAACCCGGATCCTTTGTTTTCAATGGCTTTTGAAATCTTCTACTGTTCATCTCCACTACCACTGCTGGCTTTGACAGCGCAGGGGCAGTCATCATGGCTGCCACATGCAGAGTCGATTGATTACTCTTCGACTCCACCCTTTTGACTTCCAAATCATCATTCGCCATACTCTGTACATACAACCTCACCTTTTCCAAACATAGCCTCTTTCATTTTCTTCCCAATTTTCCCTTCATCCTTCATCCTTCATCCTTCATCCTTCACAAAAACCCTAATCTGAGGATCTTCATCAGTGTTCTCTTCGGAAATATACAGAATCTCGATAAGCCCATTGACCTTATGCAGAGATTTACCTTTGGAATCTGGGCGCCGCACTGGCCTCTTCGCCAACCAAGTTGCTGCCGCCCTTCTCGCCAAAATTGGCTCCTTCGCCCAATGTGGCGACTCTTCCGGCTGCTCTTCTCGCCAAAATTGGCTCCTTCGCCCAATGTGGCGACTTTTCCAGCTTCAACATTGTCTTTGTCCCTTGCTCTAGGTTTCCCCTTCTATTTCTTGGGGTCACACATATTCTCACCAGAGCCAAGGCAGCATCGTCGCTAAGCGACAATCCCTCTTCATGGGTTAGACATATTCTCGCCGAAGCCAAGGCAGCATCGCCGCTGAGCGGCGATCCCTCTGCAATTTTCGATGGCCAAGAAAGTGTTTCTCTACGCCTCCTCTGAATCAGGTTGTTGACATCTTCACGAGAAGTGTTTCTCAACCTCTTTGAATTTTTTAGATCCAGGCTTCACATTTGTTCCAGTCCGACGCTCAGATTGCGGTGGAGTGTTAAGGATATTTAGTAATAAATTATAGTTTACCATATATATTATATTTGATGTTTTATTATAAAGCAGATATTTAATATTTGCCTTATTACCATAGGCGTCTTTTCATTCATTGTTATTTCCATTTATCACTCTTTCCATATCCTTGTAATTTATTTGATTATAAATAATATAACTTTCACACCATTTAGGTGTGGTGGATTAATCAAACATTCACAGATACATAACCGTTCGTAGATAAGGTATGAGCTACACTAAGTGTAATTTATTAGATACGGGATGAATTAAGATCACAAAGTTCAATAGTTAAATTTTTTACTCCTGAAATGTTGAACTAAAACAATGAAAATTTAGAGACCTATTAGACATTCTACCAAATTTATGGACAAGTAGATATAAAGTTGAAAGTTTGTGAGGGACTAAAAGTATAATTTAAATAAGTTTAAATGTCCAATAAGCTTTCTTTATACTACATCTCCCTTATATAACATATAAATTTCCAATAACATTTCTTTTCT
>NW_019268777.1:9137-15247 GCF_002738365.1 Cucurbita moschata
GATACGAGTTGTTTTTGTGAATAAATATAATACTAATAACAATAAATAAAACAATTCGATAAGTAAGCACGTAATATTTGGTCACCCACCCCAATATAACAGATCGAGTGCCGTTGAACATTAAAACTAATTTTGCAAGTATAAAAGTGAAACAACAAGTATTCGAATATTTACAAAATGAATTCATTTTCAACACTTGCATTGTCCCTTCTAATGTCATTCTTCTTTGCTACACNCATACGTGACAAAAGGGGAAAGATAAGAAAATTGTGTAATTATTTCATGGCTTGTTGCAGCAACAAAACATGAGTGGAGAAGAAAACATTCCTCCGTTTTACCCGGCTCTTCTGCAGAACTCATCACAAACTTGAACATCGTCACAGTTCATCAGACAAACAAGTTCACTCATTATTGCATATAACCCAACATTTCAATCATATATTTATTCGAGTAAAAAAGACTATACTACAAAAAAATTATTATCAAATGAGAGAATGATATATCGAACCGAGAGAAGCGACGAGCAAGATAGTAAGGACCAAGAGAATGAAATGTCATACCTGAGGAAGAAACTAAAACCTAAACAATGAAATGTCATAGTAAGGACCATGTTGTTTTCTTCTCCACTCATGTTTGAAATGGTATATATACCTAACATACTTTTACATTTTTAATTCAAAAGTTTATCGAACAATAACCAATAATGTTTGAGTTCCAAGCCTATAGTTTTTTATTAAAAAAAACTTGTTATCAAATATGGTTCTATTTTTATTTTCAACAATAAATAAGAGCGCATTACCAAACAAGTCCATAATTGCACTCTTTATGATAAGAATACAAAATATGGAAACCCTCCCTTGTTCATCAGCTTTAAAGTTAAAGGACCGTAACATTACACTCAAGAATATGGGTTCCATTTATCGACGAATGGTTAATGATCGCTCTTAGGAGTTGTTTTTGTAAATAACAAAAATACTAATAATAATAAATTGAACAATCCATAGGTAAGCACCTAATATTTGGTCAACCATCTTAATATAACATATGGATCCAAGCTGGTTGACAATTAAAACTAATTTTGCAAGTATAAGAGTGAAACAAACCAAGGACAAGTATTCTCATGTTTACAAAATGAATTCATTTTCAACACTTGCGTTCGCTCTCCTAATGTTGTTGTTCTTCACTACCCTATTTACTACCTTTGGGCGGCTATGCCTTCACTTTTTGACCAAACTTCTGGGACTCAATACAGTTTTATTGTACCGTGGAGTGGGCTGGCTTTTCGCATTTGTAACGACCCAAAAATAATAATAATAATAATAAGTAAATAATTAAATAATTAAAATAATAATTTTCCCTCAACTACTCTCCACCCACCCCTCTTCCTCTCCCAAACTATCTCTCCTCAACCACATCATCAGTTAAAATCTCAATCCAGAATACAGATGCATCCACTATCTCTCCTCAACAAACTCACAAATACAGAATACAATCTCTCCTCAACCCACTCACAAATCCAGAATACAGGATGCATTGGGTGGTTCCTACAACAAAAAAAAATACCAACAAATAGATTTACAAGAACAAATTTTTGGAGAGAGAGATCTTGCTTTGTTTGGTAAGTCATATCTCAGATCTCTTTTTTATTTATGTTAAATTAGTAAGAATCAGATTTTCTTTTCTTTTTCTAATTATTCAGAATTAGATCTCTTGTTAGCTTGCCCAGTTATTTAGATTTTTGGTTATGATGTTGGCTTGACCAGTTATTTAGATTTTTGGTTATGATGTTAGGTTATAGATGAGGCAAATATTTGTCAACTAAATAAAAAAAAATACAGAATAGATAGAAAAAAAAGGAAGATATGAAGTAAATACAGAATAGAAAGGAAAAGAGAAAATCGGTAAATAAGAAAGGAAAGATTCGGGAAGAAAATTTATCTGTAAAAAAATTAACAGGTAAATAAAAAAGGAAAGATGGAAAGAAGAAAGGAAAGATTTGGAAGGAAGAATTAATTAGAATACACAGAAAAAAATACAAAAAGAAGACAAGAGGAGCCAAATACTATTATCAAACAAAAAAAATATATATAGATAACCGGTGAAATACATAAAAGAAGAAATAAATAAATAAATAAATAAAGAGGAGGAAAGAAAGAGAAAGGAAATACAAAGAGAAGGAAGAGAAAAATAAAAGGGAAGAGTTGGGAGTAAGAATGGATAGAAATTGACCAATAATATAATTAAGTAAGAATCGATTAAAAATTGGTCAAAAATATGTCTCGAACAAAAATTGGAAGAAAAATCTGAGTACAGAAATAATATCAGAAGACAACAAAGTAGTCACTCGAAATAAAAAAATAGAAAATGAAATCTTAATATAAATAGAATATATATATATATATATATATATATATATATATATATATATATATATAATATGTATATACATTTAGATGTATACTATAACGTTCCAAGACTTTGTCCATGCAAAGTCTTTAATGCTCGCATGAAGTTTAGCACATGAACCATTGTAAGAGTTAGAGAATTGAACATGAAATTGATGTCACGGATTCTTATAGGTTGGCTTGGATACAAAGGGAAAAATCGAACTTTCATTAAGGATAAATTGGTGACACCCGTATACGCTAATCAGGTAAGTGGTCTTACTATAGGATAGGCTAAAAAATTGTACGAGTTATGATGGTGTATAAACTATGTCGTACGATGCAGTATATGAGTTATGATGATGTGTGAGTTATGATGCTTGATGATATGCGTAATATATATATATTTCGATGATTGACGTACTTGATATGTTTGATGCACTTTGTGACAATATGATTAGTATAATAATTGCGTGATGTTTACCTTAATATGGATATGTTTGATGCACTTTGTGACAATATGATTAGTATAATAATTGCGTGATGTTTACCTTAATATGATGATGATTTTCATATTGAGCATGCTATATGATGATGAGTGCCATATTGCATCATGTCGTTAGATCGACATAGGACACAACCCTAAGAGCGTGAAAATGATATTAATATAAATATCCACGAGTATGTGTTACCTAGAGTAACANNNNGTATATGAGTTATGATGATGTGTGAGTTATGATGCTTGATGATATGCGTAATATATATATATTTCGATGATTGACGTACTTGATATGTTTGATGCACTTTGTGACAATATGATTAGTATAATAATTGCGTGATGTTTACCTTAATATGGTGATGATTTTCATATTGAGCATGCTATATGATGATGAGTGCCATATTGCATCATGCCGTTAGATCGACATAGGACACAACCCTAAGAGCGTGAAAATGATATTAATATAAATATCCACGAGTATGTGTTACCTAGAGTAACAAAGAGATGAGACTAGAGGGTTGTGTCAGAAGAGACATTATGATGGATTTAGAGGGACCTCATGCATATTGTATGTTCATAAGCATAGGGCTACTTCCCCTAGAGATGATGAGTGCGGACGCGCACCATATGATGAGCGCGAATGCGCACAGGTGCGAATGCACACAGATGAGGGTGTTCATGAGGCGCATGACACTATGGGGTTCCGCTGACCTCCGGACGTCGCTACAGATTAGCTTGACCAGAGGGTCCAGGGGGTGTGCGAGCGCCCTGGGGATTCACACTCGCACGTGTGAGTCGTGTAGGGAAGTACTACACATCCAATTTATCCGAGACTGAAGGCCACCCCTAAGATGATTAGAGATAGGTCCCTAAATCATGATTGCATGTGTTTGCATTTGCATGGCCCCTATAGTGGGGCCACTTACTGAGTATTCTTTGAAATACTCAGGCCGTGTGCCACATAATTTTTCAGGTAAAGGTAAGGTGCACTTGTACGGAAGACGGCGACATCGCGAGCAAAGACCGTGGCACGTGCATAGGGTAGACTCATATTTAAATTCTTAGTTTTAAGTTAGAATAGGTTGTTTTGCATTCTATTGTTTTAAATTATTTTGTATTTGTTTTTATTTTCTCTAAATTTTAGTATTTTGTATTTAAACACGTAAGACCATGGCTGTGTTTTCTAGAGAAGAAGTTGTTTTAAACGTTTTTTTTTTGAAGTTTACGTTATCCATTATGTTCATGTAAGAGTTATATTTTCGCATTATAGATGAGCATGAGACGTTAGTAGCGTCTCTGAGTATGTGAAAATTTAGGGTCGTTACAGTTGGTATCAGAGCTCTAGATTTTAGATTCTGTAGACTAGCCTATAATGTAGGCTTGACACGTTCTATGGTCCCAACGTCGATGCCCTGTCATCATCAGGTACGCCTTGTACAGAAACATTTTCAAACTCGCATGCATTTTTATGTTAATGTTACTAAAATTGTTGTGATATTTCATGTATTTATTTAAGAGCATGATGTGATGTGTTGCATGCTGAGTGATTTTGTTTGCAATATGATGTGAACTTAGTAGATGTGATGCATAGCATAATTTCATAGGTAATGAGCCTTAGACTTAAGAGATGCTATCTTGGTTTATAGAACCATGCTACTTAACCCATGCGAAAGAGTAAGACGAGGAAGGGGACAACCTCCTATTAGAGATAGAGGATGAGGTGAGGCTGAAGCGAGCCCACCTCGAGAGGGATCAGAGACAGGGTTTGAATTAGAACCCTTGTTGCATGTATGGTCAGCAAGTAGTCCTAAGAGGGTAGACGTAGTAACTAAGGATAGAGTAAAGAATGATCAAGCAATAGTTGTTGGGTTTTGTGTCCTAAAACTCATAGTTTGTAAACAAAGATATATTCTATTTTCAATAAAGTTATTATTGATGTTTATTCAGTAAAAATTGTTATTGAATAAAGTGAACTTTACGATCATTAATCTAAATCCAATAAACTAAGAACACTCTGGCTATAGTATAATTACTTGAACTATATGTAGAGACATAAGAGGGGATCAAGTTCAAGTATATAGTCAAAATGATCTATAGTATAAGGATAAGGCTGAATACCTTATTCTGGGGACACTATGGATGCGGCACACTTTTGTATATGATATAAACAATGTGATCACTAAATTGTACATGTGGAGACATGTGAGTGGGGGCGTCCTATGCAATGAGTATTGCATAAGATCGGATCATGAAGAAAACCACTCTCACTTTATAATGTCGTTTACTGTTGAGACTGATTTTCTTTTCATTCGATAACCTAGGTAACTCGGTTTTAATCCTGAGCTAACCATGAACTCCTGTTTATTCGGAATTATCCTTAGATTTGCATGGGTGAGAGTGGCTCTAGTTCGCCGACTCAACAGGGCTCCCATTTCAGGGGTAAGACTGGGTGAATGGCTGGGGACGTGGGGTGCAAGACGTAATTCACTCCTACCCACTTTTAGGGATAGAAGAAAGGTAGTCCCTTAAGCACTGACTCCAGGTCTTGAACAAGGGACCCCACCCTCTCATTGGCCTGAGAGGGATTCGGTTTACTGGTTGGACCACAAACCAATTGTTCATTAGAGGATCAGTGAGACATAAGGAACAAGAAGTAACCTCAGGGGTAAAACGGTAAATTGACCCAGCTCTAGTTACGAACAACCTGTGAAGGATCGACTTACTAATCATAATTATATCAGATGGACAGAAATATATCTATAGTGAGGGAAGTGCAACTACTAGGCTATAGTGGAGTGTCCTAGTAGTTAACGAATGTTGGTTAACCAGGTTAATGAGTTTAAACCGGTTAATCTTGGATCGTTGGAGCCCATGATCTATAGGTCCATTAGATCCCTCTGCTAGCTCATATCGGACTAAACCATAGAACAGTGAGACGAATGAGTTCGAAGTGTTCGAATTCAAATTAGGGAATATGCATTACATATATACGATATATTTAACCGCAATTTTGTTTTATTTACGAATTAAACAAAAAGAGAGAATCTGAGATATTTAAATAAGATTTAAATATCTTAATCAATTATGTGTCGAAATTGATTAGGATTGACATTTGAATTAATATTAAATATTAATTAAATAGTTTAATTAATCATTTAATGTTACTTTAATTTGAAATTCATTATTCAAATTAATTGTTGAATTAAAATGAAGAAAGTCAAAATGTT
>NW_019268777.1:15279-20334 GCF_002738365.1 Cucurbita moschata
TAGGGTTCCATGAGTGATAGATATAAATTGTTATATTATTGCATGGAATGGATGATTATATAAATTGTTATATAAAGCATGTTAGATGCATGTTATAGGTTATTTTCAACGTCATAAAATGAGATAGACGTTAAAATCTATAATAAAGATAAGTGCATGCTCACTAAGGGTTAAGAACCGAGCACGATCAATTTTAACAGTTAAAATAGGTCGATGTCTTATAAAATTGCGGTTACGAAAAAGCTCAGGTGATACTTTATAGTAAGTGGGAGAAGGAAGTCAACACGTCCTATGGTCTCCACCACTAGGTTGCACCATGAGATTCCCATGTTCCGCCTGCATGTTGCCCTAGAGCAACTACCCATTCGGAGGGTCGTAACATGGGAGTCGGAACAACGCAAACTCCAGAAATGGATAGGATTTCTTAGATCCATTCCCAACTTTGGCTTTTTCATTCGATAGCGTTGTTGGGATCGATCTCTGAGGTTTGAAATTGGTGGGTCACACTTGCGAAGAATTACTAAGAGTTAGTATATTCTTGACCAAAATAGCGATAACTAAAACACTATAGGAACAAGAGTTATTCTGGAATTAGTGTTTAAGTCAAGAATGTCTTGGTTTAGTGAATGAGTGATTGACTGCCCCTCGGTAGCAGTTGCTCTAACTCACTAAAGTATCGTTGCAAATTAATAATGATTTTGGTACATTACTACATTTGCTAAAACTGATTGGATTAAACAGGATTAAGTCAAATCACTAATAGAATTTTCTTTATATCACAACATGACAAACTCAATAGTACAATTACTCGCTTCTGAGAAATTAAACGGCGACAACTACACAACTTGGAAATCAAACCTAAACACAATACTGGTCATTGATGATTTAAAGTTTGTTTTAACTGAGGAGTGTTCTCCAAACCCCAACTCAAATGCAAACCGAACAGTTTGGGATGCATATGACAGATGGATAAAGGCAATTGACAAAGCCCGAGTGTACATTCTAGCTAGCATATCTGATGTTTTGGCTAAGAAACACGATGTTATGGGTACTGCTAAAGAGATTATGGAATCTCTAAAATGGATGTTTGGACAACTGTCCTTCTCCCTTAGACATGAAGCCATAAAATACATTTACAACTGCCGTATGAAAGAAGGAACCTCAGTTAGAGAACATGTCCTGGACATGATGGTCCATTTCAATGTGGCAGAAGAAAATGAAGTTGTCATTGATGAGAAGAGTCAAGTCAGTTTTATCATGATGTCTCTTCCGAAGAGCTTCTTCCAGTTCCACACCAATGTGGTAATGAACAAAATAGAATATAACTTGACTGCTCTTCTCAATGAGCTACAGACTTATCAGTCCCTCTTAACGAACAAGGGACAAACAGGAGAAGCAAATGTTGCTATCTCGAAGAAATTACTACGAGGATCGTCCTCCAAAAATAAGTCTGGACCTTCAACTTCTAAAAGTGTTTTGATGAAGAAAAAGGGAAAAAGGAAAAATAAGATTCCTACTAACCGCAAGAACAAGGTTCAAAAAGCAGATAAAGGAAAATGTTTCCATTGCAACGAAAACGGGCACTGGAAGAGAAACTGCCCAAAATACCTTGCAGAGAAGAAAGCCGAAAAGACACAACAAGGTAAATATGATTTACTCGTTGTAGAAATATGTTTAGTAGAGTATGACAACTCAACTTGGATACTAGATTCAGGGGCGACTAATCATATTTGTTCTTTTTACAAGGAAACTAGCTCCTGGAGAATGCTTGTGGACGGCGAGATAACACTCAGGGTTGGAACAGGAGAGGTTGTCTCAGCAAGATCAGTAGGAAATTTAAAGTTATTTTTTGGAGATAGATTCATTATATTAGATAATGTACTTTTTGTTCCTGGAATGAAAAGAAATCTAATATCCATCTCTTGTTTATTAGAACAGTTGTATAAAGTATCTTTTGAAATCAATGAAGTGTTTATTTGCAAAAGAGGTATTCATATTTGTTCTGCAAAACTAGAAAACAACTTATATATGTTAAAACCGAGCAAAACAAAAGCTATTTTAAATACTGAGATGTTTAAAACAGCTGAAACTCAAAATAAACGACAAAAGATTTCTCCTAATACCTATCTTTGGCACTTAAGACTAGGTCACATTAATCTCAATAGGATTGAGAGATTGGTTAAAAGAGGACTTCTAAATAAGTTAGAAGACAATTCTTTACCTCCATGTGAGTCTTGTCTTGAGGGTAAAATGACTAAACGATCATTTTCCGAAAAAGGTTATAGAGCCAAAGAAACCTTAGAACTCGTGCATACAGATCTCTGTGGTCCAATGAATGTCAAAGCACGAGGAGGGTATGAATATTTCATCAGTTTTATTGATGATTATTCAAGGTATGGCTATCTTTACCTAATGCATCACAAGTCCGAAGCTCTTGAAAAATTCAGAGAGTATAAGACTGAGGTTGAGAATCTATTAGGTAAAACTATTAAAACACTTCGATCAGATCGAGGAGGAGAGTACATGGACTTAAGATTTCAGGACTATATGATAGAACATGGAATAAGGTCTCAACTCTCAGCCCCTGGTATGCCTCAACAAAATGGTGTATCAGAAAGGAGAAATAAAACTCTATTAGACATGGTTCGGTCTATGATGAGTTTCGCTCAATTACCCGATCCGTTTTGGGGATATGCAGTGGAGACTGCTACATACATTTTGAACATGGTTCCTACTAAGAGTGTTTCAGAAACACCTTATGAGTTATGGAAAGGGCGTAAAGGTAGTTTACGTCACTTCAGAATTTGGGGATGTTCAGCACATGTGTTGTTGCAAAATCTCAAGAAATTAGAACGTCGTTCAAAATTATGTCTATTCGTAGGATACCCTAAAGAGACGAAAGGTGGTTTGTTTTATGATCCTCAAGAAAATAGAGTGTTTATATCAAAGAACGCTACATTCTTAGAGGAAGACCACGTAAGAAATCATCAACCTCGTAACAAACTAGTATTAAGTGAGATTTCTAAAGAAGCTACTGATAAAACAACAAAGAGTTGTTGATCAAGCTGGTCCTTCAACCAGAGTTGTTGATGGAGTTGACACTTCTGGTCAATCACATCCTTCTCAAGAGTTGAGAATGCCTCGACGTAGTGGGAGGGTTATAACTCAACCCGATCGTTACTTGGGTTTGGCAGAAACTCAAGTCATCATACCTGATGATGGCGTTGGGGATCCATTGACCTATAAACAGGCAATGAATGATGAGGATAGAGATCAGTGGATTAAAGCCATGAATATTGAAATGGAGTCAATGTACTTCAATTCAGTCTGGGAACTTGTAGATCAACCAGATGGGGTAAAACCTATTGGTTGCAAATGGATCTATAAGAGGAAACAAGACCAAACCGGTAAGGTACAGACCTTTAAAGCACGACTAGTAGCAAAGGGTTATACCCAAAGAGAAGGGGTGGACTATGAAGAAACCTTCTCTCCTGTTGCTATGCTTAAATCAATAAGAATACTCTTGTTTATTGCCACATTTTATGATTATGAAATTTGGCAAATGGATGTTAAGACAGCTTTTCTAAATGGCAATCTTGAAGAGAGTATCTATATGGCTCAACCAAAGGGGTTCATTGAACAGGATCACGAGCAAAGGGTTTGCAAGCTTAAAAGATCCATTTATGGGTTGAAGCAAGCATCTCGATCCTGGAATATAAAGTTTGATACTGCGATCAAATCTTATGGCTTTAAACGGAATGTTGACGAACCTTGTGTTTATAAAAGGATAGTCAACTCTACAGTAGCTTTCCTGGTGTTGTACGTTGACGATATCCTACTCATTGGAAATGATGTGGGAATTCTGACTGACATTAAGCATTGGCTGGCGACACAATTCCAAATGAAAGATTTGGGAGAGGCTCAGTTTGTTCTTGGAATCTAAATTGTTCGGAATCGCAAGAACAAAACACTAGCATTGTCTCAAGCATCGTACATCGACAAAATGTTGATTCGATATAAGATGCAGGACTCCAAGAAAGGATTATTACCTTTCAGGCATGGAGTTCATTTGTCGAAGGAACAAAGTCCTAAGACACCTCAAGAAGTTGAGGATATGAAACACATTCCCTATGCCTCAGCGGTTGGTAGTTTGATGTATGCCATGCTATGTACCCGACCCGACATATGCTATGCTGTGAAAATTGTCAGCAGATATCAGTCCAATCCGGGACGTGCTCATTGGACTGCCGTTAAGAATATCCTCAAGTATCTTAGGAGAACGAGGGACTATATGCTAATGTACGGTGCTAAGGATCTGATCCTTACAGGGTACACTGACTCAGATTTTCAGACCGATGTAGATTCGAGGAAATCGACATCAGGATCTGTCTTCACTCTGAACGGAGGAGCAATAATATGGAGAAGCATAAAGCAAGGTTGCATTGCTGATTCCACCATGGAGGCTGAGTATGTTGCTGCTTGTGAAGCAGCGAAAGAATCTGTATGGCTTAGGAAGTTCTTAACTGATTTGGAAGTCGTTCCAAATATGCATCTTCCCGTCACTCTTTATTGTGATAACAGTGGAGCAGTTGCAAATTCAAAAGAACCAAGAAGCCATAAGCGAGGAAAACATATTGAGCGCAAATATCATCTCATAAGGGAGATTGTGCAACGAGGAGATGTGATCGTCACACAGATAGCTTCAGAGCACAACATTGCTGATCCATTTACAAAGCCCCTCACGGCTAAAGTGTTTGAAGGGCACCTAGTGAGTCTAGGACTACGAGTTATGTAATCTAGGGCAGTGGGAGAAAAGGCATGAGTATGTGATGCCCTAGTTTATTGTATTTCTCTCTACTCAACGTTATAAAACCCCACTAGAGTTTTAGTCCAAGTGGGAGTTTGTTGGGTTTTATGTCCTAAAACTCATAGTGTGTAAACAAAGATATATTCTATTTTCAATAAAGTTATTATTGATGTTTATTCAGTAAAAATTGTTATTGAATAAAGTGAACTTTACGATCATTAATCTAAATCCAATAAACTAAGAACACT
>NW_019268778.1:0-20262 GCF_002738365.1 Cucurbita moschata
AATTTTCTACCATTTTTCTTTTTATATTTTTCTTGAGATCCTGAGATATTTCTAAACATTTTTCTCTTCTACCTCATCTTAAAATTCAGTCTCTAACATGCTCAATAAAATCTCAGAATTTCACTTATAGGGGAAAACTTAGGTTTTAAGTTTCTCATTGGGGTTCGGGTGTTACATATACCATCACAATATATCATATCATAAACATGTCATTTATCACTTGTCTCGTACCATAACATATTTCATATCATATCACAATGTGTGTATATATATATATATATATCTGTAATTCAGGTGTCGTATCATAATCATATCGTATCGTAAACACCTCATGGTCATATCCTTCCCTAATTTATCATAGCCTTAACATTCTTATACCTATCATAGTGATATCGTTTCATGAATATACCTTAGTCATATCGTTACAGTAACGTATCTTAACGCTATCATTCTATCAATCTATCATAATCCTATCCCTTTCTACCCATAACCTAACCATATACTTTTATTACTTTTTTTAGGGAAGATATTGTTACTAGAAAGAATTTGATGGAGTTTCATGATATTTCTTTGATTTGATCTTTTAATGTTCACCAAATCCTTAATTTTTTCTCTATTAAATTTCCTTTTTTTCATCTACTTCCTTTTTTATTTCAATTTTTTAAATTTTACAATGGTCCATGTGTTAGACATCATGTGAGCATTAGAGATTCTATGAGCGGAGTCTTGGAGGGTTATATATATATATATATATATATATATATAATTCCATTTTCATTAAATATTTTATTTTCTATTATTACTTTTTTAGGGAAGATATTGTTACTAGAAAGAATTTGATGGAGTTTCTTGACATGATATTTCTTCGGTTTTATCTTATAATATTTACAAAATCCTTAATTTTTTCTCTATTAAATTTCCTCTTTTTCATATACTTCCTTTTTTATTAATTTTAATTATGTTCACCATTTACTCTATTAAATTTCATCTATGTATTTTTAAAATTATCAGTATTTATTTTAATTCTTTAAATTTCTCCTTTTTCTTTTAATCAATTCTTGCTCCCACATGTTTGCTTAAATTTTCTTACGGTATTTCTTTCTTCTTTTTGTTTTTTCTATTCTATTATATTCTTTTTTGTTAATGGTTCGGCTTTACAATATCTCCTTTTTCTTCCTTTTTCTTCTGGTATTTTTCTTTTATTTTTCTTTTCTATTATGTTAACATTTTTTCTATTCTATTCTATTCTTTTTCGTTAATGGGTTGGCTTTACAATATCTCCTTTTTCTTCCTTTTTCTTCTTGTATTTTTCTTGTATTTTTCTTTTCTATTATGTTAACAGTATTCTGGATTTTCATCCGTATTTCATTTTGCTCGATCTGTGCTAATTAAGTGTCGTGAACTCGCATAGGTTTACTTGGATTTCAAAGGGAAAAAATTGAACTAGCTCCAAGTACGATTTAGGGACTTCAACTTAGCTACCTTGGTAAGTTTCTTCACTACTGTTTTGGTTCGACGAGTTGTTTGAAGCACGAGTGGCAGATACCTAGTGGCCCTTGCTTGTGTCGTCCCTTGTCATTTCTATATTTGCATATTATGTTATGACGTGTTGTTATGATGACAAATGTTACGTTTTGTAATTTTATGTTTACTTATTATGCTATTGCGAATGTGACATATTATGAAAGTATGGTAGCATAGAGTACATTCACCTTATGTAATGATAAGAAATGGTTATGCAATGTATGAAATGAACAAAGATATGCATTGCACCAAAGATACATGCCCATATTTTAATTGGGATTGCATGGTAAGTGCTAGGCTGCTCTCATCATCCATGGGAGGTTCGTTGGCGAACCCTACCCATAGGACAATCTAGTCACCCAAGGTTAGGGAAGTGATCCCCTATGCTTGTCAACTATTACGATTACCCTCATAATCCTACATCCCCTCTTTTGACGGATCTACTATGCAAGATAATCAAAATGAACTATCGTTCACACAATCCTAGTTGGCCTAGGCCTGGTTCGACGGTACTTGTACCAAAGTGTAAAAGGAAGTTGAAGTAACAGCCTAGATGATACCTTTTCTTACTAATTTGTACTATCTTTCTATTCTTTGACCATGGAAACTTGCTTTGCTTATGCAGTGAGAGATCGAATACCTAGGTTGAGGCACGTCCTCATAAAATTCTAATCAGGCAATACAGTGATTTCTAGAATGAACATCTTGGAAAAGAGGTTGGTTGGTTTCTTCCTTAGGGCCAGAGAGTCACCTATATTTGGGGGATGTGACACTTCTGCATTAGCCAGCAATTAGGCTATCTCATGTTATTCCACACTCCCTTTTTAAGGAACAGGTTAACAACATAGTGGCCATATTCAAGAGACCACTGGCCATTTAGCGAAATAGAAGCTCAAACTACGCTAACTAGCATGTGCTTAGCTCAATAGTACTAATATTGTAGTGGAAAGGGATTGGAGGGTCTAAAGATAGCGTAGCATTCACGCGTCTCATAGTCTAAATAGTTACCTTGGTCATTCTTTGGAGTCGTGGAGATCTACTATTTTATTAGGGGCCTCTAATCACATCTTTGGGTAAACACAGGTCTAGATTTTTTATCACCGCTCACTATCCTAGGGTATTTTGATAAAGCAACCCTAATCCTCAATCCAACGAATCATGCTTTTGTTGAAGCAAGAACACTTGAATCCAAGTAATTAACATCTACTTATACAAAATTCAGAATTAGATTACCTCTTACAATCGAAGATCTAGAAGCAAGATTTGGAAACCTTGTTTTAAATCGAGTCACTCCGCAATCAAACTTAATCAAGGCTTGATTGAATGGCTCGGATGCAATTCTACCACAAGAATTGCTTGAAACTTAGAAATGACAAATATGATATTCCGATTTCTAAGGAAGCGTCTAAATTTGAGATCTCAATTTCATTCATCCACGAATTTGATTTTTACATAACAATTTGTTGGTATTTATACTCCCCATAAATGACATTTGTGGCCATGATTTAATTCCGATCCCCTTAAATCTCCACGAAAGACGAAGTCAATTTGACCCTTTGACAATTCCAAACATTATGAAATTAAAAATAATAAAGATTCTTATCATATTTAGTCCACTAGAAATCTATGGACCTTATCAAGATTCTGCACACGCTATTGCGTCCTAATCTTATCAAGATTCTCTAAAGCTTGCGAAGCACACATCGCTCTTACCAATTCTAATTTCCTATGCAATGGAAAGCATAGAAAACGACATTCATACGAAATTTTATCATAGGGGCATTTTGATAATTTCTTCCATCATGCATAACATACTCATCCATATTGCTCAATTTGTATTTTAATCATGCATATAATACATAAAAGACATACGTACAATACATACTCATAAAAAGAAAGCTTTTCTGAGGTCGTTAACATGTGTTTTTGACGACGTAAGTTAAGGAATGCTCGCATGCTATCATGTCCTAGCGATCTATACAAGTATTACTTGCCTAAAGTTTATGTGGTTACTTACTTGAATGACATTTACATTCTTGTGCCAGCTATTCCACGTGTTTGGAGCTCAAGAATTTATGGAATTTCTCTCGTAGATCCTAATTAAAGCATAATTATGTTAATATCGAAGTCAAGACAAAAAACTAACAAACAGAGGTCGAACGAACAAAATGAGACTCACATGCGCTTACACACGTTGGGAAAGGCTTTTCACATGGAATTTCATGCATGGAGGTTTTTTGTAGATCTCGGTTACTCATTGAGTCATTGGATCAGGTTCAGGTTGCATTTTTTGTTAGGGTCGAAGGTTAACGAGTTGCACACGCAAGCTTTTGATCGAATCCAGGTTTAGGGATTGGGTTAACCTACATGCATGTCACAATTAGTAGCTAAACGATTCTCTCCGCTCAGCATTTGCCACTTGTCCTACTGAGCTTCAGACTCGCTACTGCCAACGTCATCTAACGCGTGCCTTCTCCCTTTTTGCCAACATTCATTATTTTAGAAATACGATGAGGTTTCTATTGCCTATCTAATTTCTTTTAATTTTGTAACTTCTTAGGGGTACATATAGGTATTTTCTTTTAAGTTTATTTTAGCCACAACAAGAAATAATAAAGTGCAAATTCGGTCCAGAATTTAAAACTTAGGAAATTTACCATTTCTTTAAATTCAATGAAATACAGCCTTTAGATCGTAATGAACTCTAGCTTCTTGTATGAATCTTGGGTGAAATTCCCCCAATATGAACCTACTAAAAGTTTAGAACTTAATTTCAAGAAACGAAATTAGAAAAAATGAAATGCTTGCCTACGCTTTATTCATTCTTGATGGATTTGAATGGTAACACACTCGAGCCACAACAGATATATAACTCTTACTTTAATACCTTAAATTTGGAAATTTTTGGATTTTATTATTGACATAGAGGGTGAATCTCAAGTGCATAAAGGAAAAAAAATGCTTGAGAAGCCTTAGGGAACCTTGGAACAAAAATTTAATATTTATCAAATTAAGAAAATTTTAGATAAAAATCCACGGGGACAAAAAGGTAATTTTTTTCTACCTTATAATTTGAGGGGTCTAGGATGGGGTGTATAGAAAACAAAGAAGAGTCAGGAAGGGAGAATTTGGGTTTTTGTGGAAGGAGGAAAAACAAGAAAGTAAAGAGGACGCCAATCGGACACTTTAATGAAAAATTTGGCAAAAGATTTATCTCTACTCCTAGTAAGAGGATCGATGAGTGTCAGTTTTGGTTGTAGGATCGTTCGATTTGACTACGATGTTCCAGGAAAGGATTCTTACAAGTTTCGTGTTGAAACTCGACCATGATTTGTTTCACAATTAGATTCGAGAGATTTATAATTTCGATAAGAAAATAAATTTTTTTTCTAAAATTTGAACTCAATTATTATGGTCTCTATCTTCCTAAACATTAAAAAAAAAATGGCATAGAATTGGTTGATCTCGATATCTTTATTTTTCGTGAAGAAACCAAGTCATTTCTAGTTAACGACTGGAAGATAAAAAGCAATCCAAAAAAATAGATTGAAATGCGTCGCTCAGTGAAATCTAGAAAAATTGAACGTTAGAAGAATCGACCATGGATACACAACTGCTGGTGACGAGAGAGAAGCGTATTAGCAAAAAGTTGAAATGTATCACAACGTGGTAGGAATGATGGGTCAACCAGTCAACGAGGACGTGTTGTGAGACACCACTTTACTCGCTAAACCGCACACGACCCAGTCTACCCTTTGTATCTCAAACAGTACCAAAGAACTAGAGTTCGATTCGTGTGCTCAAAATCCTACCCAACATGTTCATTAACCAACGACACACGTCCCACTGTACCTCCGCCAGACGTGTGGTAAACACGCGTAGAGAACATCTTTTGTGCTTGAATATCGCATGGTATGCGCACCTAGAAAACTTCTTTGGTGCTAGAAAAGCACGTGAGAGCGTGTATGGATTTTCTTTTTGTCCTGTAATCCTACTCGAGAAGGCACATGACAAATCTATAAGTAACAACATGAAAATCTACGAAGCAGTACTTGTACAATTCGCTTGCTTATGAATGCATGCTAGTAAAATTAATCCTAGGTAGCTATTCTTGATTAACAACTACCTAGGAAAGTTACTAAAAGGGAAAACAAGCTTGCTAGTTGTTGAAATTTCTTGTCTACTAGTGTAAGTAATCATGCTATGACAATGGATGAGATGTTTATTTATCAGCACTCTAGGTGCTGGATGGATGTCATCGCCCCATTGAGCATGTGTGATTCCTAGTGAATGATTGTGTGATCCTTCCCTTTTGAGAATAAGCAACAGAATCGAATACTGTCTAGGGTAAGCACGTAGATTGGTGGGTCGAGACTTTCTAGGATTTATTCTCCAAGACACTCCCCCTGGGATTTACGACACTAGCCATACACCTGACAATCCTGTGTCCAAGGCTTGTTACTCAGTGGTAGATCGACTACACTGCATTGTGGACACGTCGTGTTTTAGGACATCAATCACGAGGCTAGGTAGTAGTTACCCTGCACGTAGGATCCGTCCTATGAGAGGTCGTTGATCATGTGAGTAACTTGTTTAGGTGGCATGTACCGAGGGGTAGCACCCCCTCACCCTAGGTTACTTCATGGCCTATGGGACGAGTTCACCAGTTAACACTCCCATGGATGCAAGCAGACCAACACTCACCATGTTCTTCCCCACCTTGTACCATTGCGAAGGCTAAGTTTTCTGCCCAGGTCTTTGTATCAAGAGTGTGGAAACTCTAGGGACAAAAGTAAACAATTGGTTCCCTCCTAGGTTAAGGATGTGATGAGAGACTACAAGTATGTTGCTTAATGGTGACGAGAGGGTACTCTAGAGTTTAGAAGTAATAGAGGAATTATGTACCTAGGGAATCATGTATCTCGTACCCTTCCCTCGTTAGATTAATTTGGCATATATTAATACATTTTGATTTCCCTTTTATTTTATACACATTGATTGGCAAAATTTTTCCTAGAGATTAAGGGTGTGACATGATGAAATCAAAACCCCATAATTGTTCTCCCAACAGGCATTGAGTAATTGTTGCGAAAGAAGTCTTGCGCAATTCCTATTTGAAACTATAGTTCTAGAATTTTTTGAACTTATCTGTTCTACCTCACCTTAAAATTTCTAAGGTCCTCGTAAAAGGTTTGAAAGTTCAACTTAAAAAAGTAAATCGGGAATTTAATACCTTGTTGGACTTGGGTGCTATACTATAACGGTAAGGGTTTCGAAAAGGCAAAAAAAAAAAAAAGGGGGGGAAACTCCTTAAATCTCGCCGGAAATCGTGGGATTTTCGGTGAGGCATGCCTTGCCAGCCGGGGCGTATTAATGCGTATTAAACCCTAGGTACCTTGGTAGCCGTCTTTTCCTTTTTGAGTCACTGTCATACCTGTGAGGGAGGAGCCGAAGGGTTTAGGTGAGGGATCGAAAACGTCGCGAGACTTTAGATCGGGTTGGGAGATCAATAAAGTCGCAAGCTTTAGGTAGGAGCAGGTGCTAGTGTACGTCGGGCAAGGGGGGATAGACGCGCCATCGAAGATGGACGAACGACGACGCTTCCACAGGTGACAGTAGCCAAGCCCGCGATTAGGGTTATTGAGGTGTTCGGGCGAGGAAGACGAAGCGGCGGGCGTGGGTCGGCCCTCAACATTTCGCGGGTCATCTCGGCTAGCGTGCAGCCCACACCTCGCAGGCCGCGCTCAGAAACCACCATTGGGCCTCGTTCCTTTTCGGCCCAAACCAGAGGTGCGCTGAGAAACCTTGCGCCGTTAGGGTTCTTCGCAGCCCGTTGGTTTTGGCTCCACCGGTGGCTCGGCTCGACAGCTTGGAGGCGCGGATCGGCGGCTCGACATTCGAATAGTATACCGATTTCTAGGTTTTTGACCCTTCTGGAGCCATTCCCACCCTTGTTTCAGCTATTTGAGGTCAGTATAACTCCATTGTGATAAAATAGCTTGTGATAGAGATGTACCTTGGTAGCTAGGCATAAGAGCTACTTGTGAAAGGGCTTTAAGTGTATCATGTTATCTTATAGGAGGTAGTTAGGCACCGGAGTTAGCATTGTGGGTGACTTTGGCCAAGGCCAAGGAGGTAAGTAACCTTACTGTTGGCGTTAGTTATGTATGTATGTTGGTGCGTGCCCTGTGGCCCTTGCATGCACCATATGTTGTTGTTTTATGCTAGGTTGGATGTTTCTTGCATGAAATACTATGCATGCTATGTTTATGTACGTGATTCTTATAATGAATTGCTATGTATGCCATGTTTATGAATATGGTGTTGTGACACAGTGTGTTGCCCTATATGTATGATGAGCTTGATTGACATGTCATGATTGTAATGAGAACCTCGCATGCCATGAATGAGATGACTAGTACGCTATGATATGCTTGCTCAACGTGGACCCGGTTATGCTATGATATGCTGCTCAACGTGGACCCGGTTATGCTATGTAATGCGGCGAGGGGATGGAACGTTTGATGTATAATGCCATGGAGGTAAACCTTAAGAACCTCATGCACGCTATGGTTATGTACCCGGGACACTCCCCCCGTTATGCTACTGATGGAATGGAAGCGTGTATTCAATATCGTGTTCGCCACAATATCATACAGGCCCTCCTTTATCCGTGGCGTCCGGTATTGTATGTCATACATACCCGACCAAGCCAAGCCCAAGGAATTCGCTTGTGAGCTCGCCTTGTGGGCCCACAGACACACACGTGGGCCATGTGTGGGCAATTACCATGCATCCACCCCCGCCCGGACAAAGCAAGGGCCTAAGGCCATGAGAAGGAATGGAAGACAGACCCTTCCCTCAGCTTCGTTCTTCTGACACTGTGCGACATGTATGGGTATTCTATGTGACATGTATGCGTGTTGTGTGCGTCATGTATGTGTGTCGTGTGCGACATGTAGATGTATTGTGTGCGATTGCTTGTATCCAAATGTATGAATATATGCTTAACCCCAACAGTAGGGCGACTTACTGGGTATTTTATATAATACTCGAGCCACGTGCTACCAATATTTTCAGGTAAGGGCAAGGCTCCCATGTACAGGTGACGGTGGATGATGCGAAGGGCCATGGAAATCTTGAGGAGAGTATGTAGTGTCGTAGGCGCCGGTTGGATTCTTTTGGGTTCATAGTTTTGCAATTATTTCCTCTAGTTCTCTGTTGATTACTTCTAGGCTAGGTTGTCGCAATCGTTTTCCTAGATATGAACTGCTTACATTGATGAATGCATTTTCGTTATTGAGACTGTTCCACGTGAACTCTTGTCCGTTGATTTGACGAGTATAAGGTAACGCTAATTAGGGTAGAGAAAATTAGGGACGTTACATATACCATATGTAATCTATGAATTGCTTTATCTATTTTATATTTTCTACGGGAAAGTATTCATATTTTGTTGTCCATTTTATGAGAGTGTTGTAAAAATCAATGAAATATTTATTATTCTTCGGCTAATAACTATTATGTATTCAAGAAATTTTGTTATTGAAAATCTAATAAATCTCTAAAATTATCCTAAAATTATCCCAAAATTAACCTTAAATTGTGTTGCATAACCGAAATTAGTTAAATGATTAAGTTTTTTACAACCATAGCATGCACTTACATAGTTTCTTGCATGTACTATAAGTATGTATATTTATTCACATGTCCAACACAAGTTGGTAGTTAAGCTAAAGGTTGATTAGGAAATGATAAAGAATATTGTCGTTTTCTTTCTTTTCACGGTGGCTTTAGTTGGGGCTCAGGTTCCAAGGGTCGCGTTACCACCACCAGGACCTTCTAGATATTACATTCATGTGGTTAACGGGCTAAGCAAACTTGGGTTGCTTGTGCATTGTCAGTCTAAAGATGATGACTTGGGGTATCATCGTTTGCTTAATCATGGAGATGATTACCAATGGAACTTCAAAGTTAACTTTTGGGGAACAACCCTCTATTGGTGCAAATTGGAGACACCACATGCATATGTCTCTTTTGAAAGCTTTTGGCCTGAAACACAGCACTTATGGCTCCGTGATAGGTGCAAACATGGAACTGTAGGAACTTGTATTTGGACGGCTAAAGATGATGGAATTTACTTGAGAAACTTTCTTGCTAATGTTGATGAATTGATTCACAAGTGGATCTATAAAAGATAGAGAAGCTTTATTATCTCCTTTCGGTGGAATTATCCTTGAGGAAGAAATGAAAAATAATGGGATAACACAAAAAGGTTGTTGTTTTTTTTTTTTTTGTATGAAATGTATTTGATAATGAAGTGTATTGTTGTTCTCCAAAAATTTTAAATTATGAAGAAAAAAAAATTAAATTTGTATATGAATACAAGTTTTCAAAATTGTAATATGCGTGAATAAATTGTAATATCTGGTGGTGTGTGAGAGGTTGGCTCGGAGAGATGAGATTAGTAGGTTTTTTTTTTTTTTATTGTTGTTACACCATATGCATGACGTGGCCATTTTATGCCGATCTATTCTTTAAAATAATTAATAAAATGATGTCATGGACATACGTTTGCATGAAGAGCCTTAAAATAAAACAATGAAAAATATGAAATATGAAATATAAATAAAACCAAAGAAAAGATTATAACAATGGTCTAATCTAACGTAATATCTAAGGAGTGAAAATGCAACTACACTAACAAAGATTTCGTGATCTTCAAGGTGATGTCGTCGTCAACCATACATGGGTGCCTTGCCTTTACCTGAAATTTAAGCATAACACAAGGCTTGAGTATTTTAAGAAATACTCCTTAAGTGACCCAATATTTGGTTTGGTGAATGCAAACACATGCATAGATGAGACCTATAATTTTAAATCGTATTCTCTTAGCCAACTTTCCAATCAAGAAAAACTGGATGTGGTATTTCTCTACACACGACCTACATGTGCGAGCATGGGCCAACTAGGTGGGCTTGCACACCCTTTGAACCTACTGGTCGGACTAGCTCCTTTGGATAATCATTTTCGTCGCATAGTGTACGGATCCATATTTCATCATAAAGGGGAAGTATCCCGGTGCACGTGAACATACAAATATGCTTGAGGTCCACATATTTTTCTTTGTAGCATAATAAATCATGCAGGACAATTCTCATTCTTTCATCACATATCACACTCAGTTATGTAACACCCCTAATATTCTTGCTTAAATTAGAGGCATCATCACATGAATGCCATAAATAACATATGTGGATGTTTGAAATAAAATATTTACAAATGAAGCCATGAACTTACACATTTAATTTAAAAATAAGAAAATAGAACTAACGTAGTCTTTGAATATGAAAAATGAAATAATCATCCTATCAACTACTCAATGAAAATCAATGCATACTACTTCTCTATCATGATTTCTTCCATGGTAATTTCAGAATTCATCGTCACCCATGCAGGACCGCTTGTACCTTTACGTGAAAAATAAGGGTAGCTTGTGGCTTGAATATTTTAAAAAATACTAAATAAGTTACTCCATTGTTGGGATTAGTATACACACATTTAACGATGGGACATATCCTTTAAAACTATGACTTGACCTTGGACTCTTTCAGATTCCGGACATGGTTGGATGCATAAAGCTCAAATTCTTGGCCGAAGGCTCAGTACATTAAAATAAACCCTAGGTTTAGCTACATAAACCTTAGCCCAAGCCCAATAAATTAAAAATTAAACCCTAGGCCCAAGCCCAATATATTAAAAAAAAAAAAAAACCTAGGGTTCAGCTACGTAAAGCCACAAAATCCAACCACCCATGTAATAGAGCACGAAGCCTGAGTCGAGCCAGCCACTCACAAACCCTAGCCGCTGCCTTGTTCTTCCTCTTTATCATCATTTTGACTATATACTTGAATTTGATTCACTCCTATGTCTCTACATATAATTCAAGTAATCATACTATAGTCAGAGTGTTCTTAGTTTATTGGATTTAGATTAATGATAGTAACATTCACTTTATTCAATAACAATCTTTACTTAATAGACATCAATAATAACATTATTGAAAACATAATATGTTTTTGTTTATAAACTATGAATTTTAAGGACATAAAATCCAACAGGTTGATGTGTAAAGCCCAAATTCTGGGTCCAAGGCCCAATACATTAAAATAAACCCTAAGGTTCAGCTGCCTTGTTTTTCCTCTTTATCATCATCTTCTTCTCTTTAAATCGTCATTATCGTCCATCGCTCGCGCTGGCGCCACCATCGCCCATGCCGTCCCGTGCCACCACCGCACGTCGAATGACCACCACCAGTCGCTGTCGCGCATCGAATTGTCATCGCCATAACGAATTGAACACTGTCGTCATCGCCAGAACAACTATTTGGAGGAGTAAACGTAACCAAGGTACAATGCGCCAACCAACGAAGTTACAATGTGTTCTTTTCTGAATAGTTTGGATTTGACCCAACCTCTACGTAGGAAAAAGGTAAGTAATAAAACCATATGATTTGTAGGAGTCGTTGTGTCACATCAAGTTGGGTTGGTTAACTTGGGTGTTTCAATGTAGGCTCGATCTAAGTCGAAGTTGGACCAATATCTATAGGGACGATTAGAAAAGAAGCTCTTTAAGTAAGAGGTCTTCTATTGAAACTTAATTGTTTTGTTTTTCTAAAAGGGTTGAATATATTTGTTATTGTATGGCTGAGTGTTACGTGATACGATGTATGCTAACTATAAAAATAAATGTTTTGAGACTTATTGCTTGCATAATTTCTGTTTGATGATTGAGAATATATCTGATGTGAGTTGTGTGACATAATATATGGTTGCTCATGAAAATATTAATTAAATGGTTTAATTAATCATTTAATATTACTTTAATTTGAAATTAATTATTCAAATTAATTGTTGAATTAAAATGAAGAAAGTCAAAATGTTGACTTCATTTAATTGAAAAATCCATGTTAGTGGAATTTTGAGGTGTCAAAATTTGGTTTAACCAAACTTGCATGCTTGCCAAATAAACCCCACAAGTTTGAGTGTCAAAATTTGGTTAACTCAAACATGCATGCTTGCCACATAATCCCAAACATTTGAGTGGAATTTTGAGTGTCAAAATTTGGTGATCTCAAATTTACATGAACATGCAAACATGACTCTATAAATAGAGTGATCATGGTACATGAAAGGTCTTCTTGGTGAAAAACCTTGAGAAAAACCTCTCACAAACACTCTCTTCGTATATACAAAAACCCTCCCAAGTTTAGTCACTCACCGGATTCCACAATCCCGTTCTAAGGTCGGAGGATAGTGGAGAAGACACTAGTGGTGGTTCGAAACCAGTTCGTGAGGAAAAAAGGAATTTGAACTACAAAAGGTTAGTATTCAAACTCATTAAGTTTTAATACTTATGAACATGCTAGTTATTTACTATAATTGATGTTCTAAAAGTGCCTAAGATCCAAATTGCTTCCGCATGTGTCATATTAACACCATCACATAGAGATGGAGAGGACTGTACCAATGTATACAGAAGAGTTAGTAGTTTTAGATGAAATAAAATGACCTAAGAAGCTTGATAGATGTCAATATCCTACAGTATACTATAGATATTTAAAGTGGTAGTGTCTAAAAGAAAATTTTATAACTTTGAAGTATGCAAAGATGAAATTAAAGTATCAGTAAGAAAAAAAAATGAGTTAAGACCATAAAAGTTTAAAACATGTATACTTAAATTGATTGGTGAATGACATAAGTGTCGTTAATGGAAGATGAGCTTTGTTAGTACTGAGATGTAGAAAACTTTCCTGCCTTAATACGGGTTGAAAACTATAAAAAAAAAAAAAAAAAAAAAAAAGTAATACAACCGCAATTATGGAAGTTGTGAGATTATTTAAAAGTATCGAGCCACAATTTGGATGAGGCATTACGATCATGGTCAAAATTTTAGAGGTATATGGAGAGGGACTTTCGTATGAGATTGTCAGGGTACCTTAAATTTAAGAAACCATGATTTAAAATGAACTTAGGTGGGGGATACACGAGGATTAGAGTGGGACATTGTCTCTAAATCAACTAGAAGTTTTGTGGTAATCCTCCTTAGGGTACACGAATGCACTCAGGAAGCTCAACATAAACAAATTGTTGTAGAAAGTTACCGAACAATTTTTTCTAGCAATGTCAACCTGGTTAAAAGGTATTATCATAGTTAAACTTTCAAGACTATCATTTTAAGTTTGATTTTCAAGTATCCCAAGTTTTATGGCATCGGAGGATATCCACCATGCTTATACAATACCAATTTTTATAAGAGAATTTTGTTAAGCCCATTCTTGATAGTACAAGGCATTGAAAAGGTTGTGATGCTTTCGTTTATGGATATAAGAACATTAGTTAGTTTTGGGCTATACTAGATAAGGTATACCAAGAGAAAAGCCTATTTGACAATGTTTCCAATGAAAGTTACCAAATTCTCAAACTCTAGCTTGACCACAAATCAAATACGGTAAGTCATTTATAGATCCATATGATTTCTAGTGCATTCCATCTGCATTGGGTTAGGGTGGAGTTTTTAACCAGTTTCATGTCATGATTTTGACTCCGAAAGTTTACTAGAATTGGGGTAGGTATCGAAAGAGAAGAAATATTACAAATTTCTTGATTTTGTGGGGAAATAGGCAAATTTGTATATGGAATTCATCTACAAAGATGAGACCTTAATGAGGAACTAAATCAAGTGGACACTTACCAACAATACAAATACAAACAATAATGAGGAAAGGAAAACAATTCTTTTTTTATTTTTTTAATTATTAAAAATATAGCGAACCCTTTTAATTGGAAACAGTCCTCTGATAAATTCCCTAGGAACTTCTATAGTAAATGGACTATATAGAATTGTGATCAGTCAAATATTGCAAAGCCCCGGTATCTATTATCGGTCAGAATTGGACTATAACGAAATTTCGATCTATACTAGCACCATAATATCTGATTGGGGAGGAAGATTATAATTAGAGATTGATCGAGAAACAAATGTATGAGTGCATGTGAGTAAGAAACAAAAAATATCTATTCTAGTTCTATCATCAGCTATGGGTTCGAATCTTAAGAGAAATTCTTGAGAAGGTTTCTACCCTCAAATTTGTCGTTGTCTTTCTTTAATGATAAGGAGATGAAAAAATTTAGATCAAAAGAAAGTGTCATTTTGGAGTTTTACCAACAATTTTCTTGTGTAGGCGGAGATCCTGTATTTTAAAATGAGATTTTCAGGATGTATGGACAAGCAGGTCGATTAGTGAACCTTTAGCTAAGTGTAGAAAATCTGATTTGGAGAATAATGTAAATCAGAAACTAATAAAATTATTGATCCAATAGATGGAATCATAGTAAAAAAAAGGTAAGGAACTATGTAAGTTTTCCAATCTTATTGTACACCTGAACATTATTTCAATGAAGTGCCTGAGCCACAAACGTTAGATGAATTATGTTGTCCATGAAATCTTAGAAGAAGACTCAATATGGCATGATAAGGTTATATTAGATTAAATTTTTATCCGTAGCCAAATAATAGATTAAAAATAGAATGGCCCATAAACCCTGAGATAAGGAAAGATTTGGAAACAGAGATCACTAGAAATTTGGAATGCATGAGAACAGAATTAAGAGGAAACAAATAAAAAAAAAAAGAAGCTTAGGGAATTAAAAACCACAAACTAAATATAAAGAGAAAGGAAAAACTAAATATAGAGGGAAAGGAAACACACAGGGTAAATACAAAGAGCAGTAAAGTCAGAATATTGAAATAGCTGTATCTACTTTCTTATACAACAGTATGAAAAATAAGATTTTTAATAAAAATATAATTATAGATATATAACATTTCAGACTAATTATAGATATATAACATTTCAGACTTTTAACGATGGACCAATGTAAATTAGAGAAATAATGTTGTTGAGTTCAAGCCTGAAACTAATGTCATGGGCTCATATAGGTTGACTCGGATTTCAAAGGACGGAATCGACTTTTAATTAAAGATATATTCGTGACAACGACTTAAGCTAGTCAGGTAAGTGACCTTACTATCGGCATGGTTATACTTTTATTTTGACCCGTGCCCTGTGGTTCTGCACGTGTCATATATATTGATATGTGTGAATTGTCTGTGGATCGATATGCTTCCTATATGTTATGTATATGTTATAATATGTGAATTGTATGATAATAGTTACTGTACGATGTGTTCAAGGATATGTTTTAGATAGGATACAAGAAGGATGCACAAAATGAAATGTAACGATAGGAGTAAAATACGTTCACAAAACATTAAGGTTAGGTTACATACTGGAGTGATATGGATAAGAGAGATTGATGGAAGAATATGGTTAGGTTATGGGTAGAAAGGGATAGGTTTGTGATAGATTGATAGAACGATAGCGTTAGGTTAAGTTCTTATGATGATATGACTAAGGTACGTTCACGTAATAATATGTCTGTGATAGGTATAAGAACGTTAAGGCTATGATAAGTTAGAGAATGATATGACTATGAAGTGTTTACGTTATTACTTGTTTATGATATGACACATTGTGATGCAATATGTCATGGTATGATGTGTATATGATGAAATGTTATGTTGAAAGCATAAAACGTTATGATAGGTCTCTTAAATTATGTGTATACAATGTGATATGAATGCCATGAAATTATGATAAATGACATGAAATATAACCCCGTTAGAATTATATATGATTTGAGAACGGAAGAATGAGAAACAATATGATATGAATGATGAACGATATCTGAAACGATATGAAAAATGATATGATATGTACTTAATGCTAGTGGGGCTGTATTAAAGGATAATGAAATTGTAGAAGTAGTGGGGACCTCATGCATTATGTGTGTTTATGCATCTGGGGGATACCCCTATCCCATCACGAGGATACGAACGCGTACATCCAATGGAAGGACAACAATCGTTATGCTTTGCATACTGCTGCCGTGACGGTTACTAGTTCTAACCGGTCCCGGCATAAGGGGCTCCCAAAGTATATCCATCGGATAAGGAAAGTGGCTCAGCGGTGTGCGAACTAGCTGGTGAGCCCATACTCGCACGTATGGGCTATGTGTAGAGTATATGGTACACGTCCATGATTACCCGTTAGGACAGCACCGTAGGAGAAAGGAAACGAAACGAAACGAAATATAGGTCCCATCATTTCATTGCTTGTGATTGTTGTATTTAACCCCAATAGTGGGGTCACTTACTGAGTATTTCTTTAAATACTCAAGCCATGTGCTACTACATTTTTCAGGTTAAGGCAAGACATTCTTGCACAGCTGATGACGGCATCGCAACTCGAGATCATGGCACATGCATAGGATAGTGGTATTTCTTTTCTTATACTTAGGCTAGAATAGGATGTTTTAAACTTAAACGCTTATTTATTTTATTTTTGGTCTTTTGTTGTATTGTTTTAAAGATGTTTTCGAAACACGTAAGTCCATGACTATGTTTTAAGTTAAAGGATATGTTTTATTGAATTTAAACGAAGTCTTCCGCATTCAATGTTGATGGTACGACCTTAAATTAAGTAGAAAATTTTGGGTCATTACAGACTAAACTTAACTTGGGAGGGATTTAGTATATATGAAGAGAGAGTTTGTGAGAGTTTTTCTCAAAGTTTATCCAAGAGAGGAGTTCAATGTACCTTGATCACTTAATTTATAGAGTCATGTTGCATGTTCATGCAAATTTGAGATCACCAAATTTTGACACTCAAAATTTCACTCAAATGTTTGGGATTACATGGCAAGCATCCAAGTTTGAGTTACCAAATTTTGACGCTCAAAATTTCACTCAAATTTGTGGGGTTTATTTGGAAAGCATGCAAGTTTGGTTAAATCAAATTTTGACACTTCAAAATTCCATTAACTCAAACATCGATTTTTCATTAAATGAAGTCAACATTTTAATTTTCTTCATTTTAATTCAACAATTAATTTCAAATTAAAGTAATATTAAATGATTAATTAAACTATTTAACTAATATTTAATATTAATTCAAATGCCAATCCCAATCAATTCCGACACATATTTGATTAAAATATTTAAATCTTATTTAAATATCTCAGATTCTCTTTTTTTGTTTAATTTGTAAATAAAAAAAAAGCGATTAAATATATGGTATATATGTAGCGCATATTCCCTAATTTGAATTCGAACACTTTGAACTCACTCGTCACACTGTTCTATGGTTTAGTCCGATATGAGCTAGAAGAGGGATCTAATGGACCTAATGTTGGGTTTTATGTTCTAAAACTCATAATTGGTAAACAAAAACATATTCTATAAAGTTATTATTGATGTTTATGTAGTAAAGATCGTTATTGAATAAAGTGAATTTACGATCATTAGTCTAAATCCAATAAACTAAGAATACTCTGGCTATAGTATGATTACTTTTACTATATGTAGAGACATAAGAGTGGATCAAATTCAAGTATATAGTCAAAATGATCTATAGTACATGGATAAGGCTGAGTACCTTATCCTGGGGACACTATGGATGCGGCCCACTTTTGTATATGATATAAACAATGTGATCACTAAATTGTACATGTTGAGACATGTGAGTGGGGGCGTCCTATGCAATGAGTATTGCATAAGATCAGACCATGAATAAAATCACTCCCACTTTATAATGTCGTTTACTATTGAGACTGATTTTTTCATTCGATGACCTAGGTAACTCGATCTTAATTCTGAGCTAATAATGAACTCCTGTTTATTCGGAATTATCCTTAGATTTGCATGGGTGAGAGTGGCCTGAGTTCGTCGACTCAATAAGCCTCCCATTTCAAGGGTAAGACTAGGTGAATAGTTGGGGACATAGGGTGCAAGATAGAATTCACTCCTACCCGTTTTTAGGGATAGTAGAGAGGTTGTTCTCTTAAGTAATGACTCCAGGTCTTGAACAAGGGGCCCCACCCTCTCATTGCCCTGAGAGGGATTCGGTTTGGTGGTTGGACCACAAACCAATTGTTCATTAGAGGATCAGTGGGACTTAAGGAACAAGAAGTAACTTTAGGGGTAAAAACGGAAAATTGACCCAGCTCTAGTTACGACCAACCTGTGAAGGATGAACTTACTAATCATGGTTATATCAAATGGACAAAAATATATCTATAGTGAGGGGAGTGCAAATACTAGTCTATAGTGGAGTGTCCTCGTAGTTAATGAATGTTGGTTAAAAGGTTAATGAGTTTAGCCAGTTAATCTCGGATCGTTGGAGCCCATGATCTGTAGGTCAATTAGGCACCCTTGCTAGCTCATATCGGGCTGAACCTTAGAATAGTGTGGCGTGTGAGTTTGAAGTGTTTGAACTCAAATTAGAAAATATGCGCTAAATATATACGATATATCTAACCGCATTTTGATTTAATTACGAATTAAACAAAATGAGAGAATTTGAGATATTTAAATAAGATTTAAATATTTTAATTATGAATAGGGATTCATAATCAATATTTGTCGGAATTGATTGGGATTGGCATTTCATTTAATGTTAAATATTAATTAAATTGTTTAATTAATCCTTTAATATTATTTTGATTTGAAATTAATTGTTGAATTAAAATAAGAATGTCAAAATGTTGACTTTAATGAAAAAATCCATGTTTGAGTCCGTCGAATATTGAGTGTCAATATATGGTTTAACAAACTTGCATGTTTGCCCATAATTCCACAAATTTGAGGGGAATTTTGAGTGTCAAAATTTGGTTTGACCAAACTTGCATGTTTGCCCATAAACCCCACAAATTTGAGTGTCAAAATTTGGTTAATTCAAACTTGCATGCTTGCTACATAATCCCACAAATTTGAGTTAAACTTTGAGTGTCAAAATTTGGTAATCTCAAATTTGCATGAACATGCAAATAAGACTCTATAAATAGAGTGACTAAGGTACATGGAAAGAATGCTTAAAAAACTTTGAGAAATTCTCTCAAAACTCTCTCTTTTCATATATTAAATTCCTATCAAGTTTAGTCACTCACTAGATTCCACAATTCCGTTCTAAGGTCGGACAATAGTAGGGAAGACACTAGTGGTAGTTCAAAACCGGTTCGTGAGGAAAAAGGAATGTGAACTACAAAAGGTTAGTATTCAAACTCATTAAGTTTTAATACTTTTGAACATGCTAGCTAATTTACTATAATTGATGTACTTAGAGTGCCTAAGATCCAAATTGCTTCTGCATGTGTTGTATTAACACCCTCACCTATATTTCATGGGCTCCAACGATCCAAGATTAACCGGTTAAACACATTAACCTTGTTAACCAACATTCATTAACTACTAGGACACTTCACTATGGCCTAGTAGTTGCACTCCCCTCACTATAGATATATTTCTGTCCATTTGATATAACCATGATTAGTAAGTCGATCCTTCACAGGTTGTTCGTAACTAGAGCTGGATCAATTTATCGTTTTACCCTGAAGTTAGTTCTTGATTCTTATGTTCCACTGATCCTCTAATGAACAATTGGTTTGTGGTCCAACTAGTAAACCAAATCCCTCTCAGGTCAATGAGAGGGTGGGACCCCTTATTCAAGACCTGGAGTCAGTACTTAAGGGAACTACCTCTCTTCTATTCCTAAAAGTGGGTAGGAGTGAATTCCATCTTGCACCCCACGTCCCCAGCTTTTCACCCAGTCTTACCCCT
>NW_019268779.1:0-19739 GCF_002738365.1 Cucurbita moschata
ATAGTATGAATCTCATAAAAAGTCTACAATAGCGTTTTTCGTAGGCAATGATCATGAGCGATCTGAGCGTAAAAGATATATAGGCAATGATCATGAGCGTTTTCCGTAGGCAATGATCATGAGCGATATGAGCAATAAGACAATGATCATGAGCGTCGATGATTCATACTAAATTTTGTTATGTAATATAAATAGATACGTAAAAGAATAGCGTTTTACGTATCTTTTAATAACATGGACTAGGTTTTTTTGCACATTCAAGAATCGAAGACCGCAGAGAGAATTGTAACTATTCAAATTTCTGAAAAAAAAAAAAATTAAATGGTCTCACGAAATCTCCCTATAAATCGCTGGATTTCTCGTGAGACATTTATTCCCTAATAGAAACATTTCTATTTCTCTAAGTTTCCTTATTCTAAACCCCTATATGTTGCGTCTGTGAGAGAAAATATACGAGTTTTGAAGAGAAAAATCGTGAGACGTACGCAAGGCTTCGAGTTTTCCATGAGGAGTTTTGGGTAGAAGCGGAGTAACGTCGTGGGCATTGCACAATGAGGAGTGGCAGACGAAACGACAGCAGGGATGAGCGTAAGCGTCGAAGTCTTGTCGTAATTGAAAAGTGAAAATCGTGTCTAGGGTTTTTGTGTCTTTCAAGTAAGAAAGATGAGGGACTGGATTGGGTCGGGTTTCAGCGTCTGTGTACCCACAGGCTCGTACCACCCAAATCAGGCATCAGTCGCGGCTCCTCTTGGCTCGGATTGGCATGTACGTTGGCGCGACTGCCAATTCCTACTGCTCGGCTTAGCGGCTTAGTTGGTAGGCTTGGCGGTTCAATGACTCGGCTTATCGGCTCGGTATCTCTATATTATATCGATTCTTAGGTTTTCGGCCCTTCTAAAGCCGTTTCTGCCCTTATTTTTGCATTCTGAGGTCAGTATGGTCCTTAATAGTCAAAACATAGTGTGTTATTTGATAACTAACATGAGGGTTAGCTAGAATACGTTATGAAAGGTTCCTAAGTATATTATGTGGATCTTATAGGACATAGTGCCGTTGGAATTAGCTTGTTGTGAGTAACTTCAGCCAAGACCATCGAGGTAAGTGATCTTACTGTTGGAGTTAACCTTTTCAGTGTTGTATGATGGTGCGTGCCCTGTGGCCCCTGCATGCACTATATTTTACGTGATATGACTATGTGACGAATGGATTATGTTGACGGTTGATGTTATGAAAAGTCATGATTGATCTACTAGTAGTATATGCCACGAAAGTGATGAATGTTGCCATGTGTACACGTAGCATGATGGAATTACATTATGAAATGCATATGAAATTGGAACGCATTTTCATGTTATGTAATATGTCATATAATGTAAGTTATGTAATATGCCACATAATGTAAGTTATGTAATATGCCATGTAATGTAAGTTAAGGGACCTCATGAATATATGTATGTCACTTGCATCGGGATACTTCCCCTTTTTGAAACGAAAGAATGAAATACGATATTTATGTTTGTCATGATATCATGTGGGCCCTTTTCTGTTCTGTGGTGTCCGGCGACCTGTAATACATTGTGCCCGACTGAGCCAGGCCCAGGGGATACGTATATGAGCCCACCTGATGGGTCCATGTGCGCGTACATGGGCCGTGTGTGGAGGAGTACCACACATCCAACCTTACCCAGAATAGGAAAGCACCCAAGGCCATGCAAAGTTTACGAAAGTTAGGTCCCACTCATATGTTGCATGTGTTTGCATATCTAACCCTAATAGTGGGGTGACTTACTGAGTATTTCATAAAATACTCAAGACACGTGCTACCTACATTTTTCAGGTAAAGAAAAAACGCCAATGTACGGCTGACGGTGGAGCTGAGTTTACCATGGAAGTTAAGGAGAGGGCATAGTTAGCCGATTATGTTATTATTTAGATTTTTAAGTTAGGAGGTTGAACATATATTTCATTTAAACTTTTGAATTCAGTTATGGAATGTTTCGTTTTGAAGTTAGGTTTAGTTGGATTTTGAACCTTTATGAAAGACTGGTGTTGTTTTCCAAGATTATTTATGATGAGCTTCCACTTAATGAGTTATGCATGCATGTGTGACATCACTAATTAGGATAAGAAAATTAGAGGCATTACAAGAATTAACTCCAAGAACATGCGTAATCGGAGAACTTTAGTTTCGGGATTAAATTGGGGGTAAGGATCGAATTCCAATCTATAGTCCATTTTTTAAAACTGAGTATTCCTTAGCTTAAGAGGATTAAGATGAGTAACTTTCATGAAGAAATCGAGGGCTAACACATCCTAGATCAAACTGTCCTAGAAGTCGAACCTCTGTATTTTCGGATAAGTTACAAACCAAGGATAATTTCTCCAAACTAAGGCCACACACTTCAAGACGTTACTCTAAAAAATTCCTATAGGTAGAGGGAAAGATAAGGAAGAGGTTCCATGAAGAAATCGGATCTTGAAAACCTTTAGAATCGGCTGCCCAATATAAAATTTATGCTTTGAGCTCCAACGAGGAAAATGTTTTCTGATATACTTTGGAGGTAAATAACTTACGCTATTATCTACGAGAAAGTATGAAATCAATCCCTAACTCTTCCGTATAATACAATATTTAGCCGATAATAACTATAGCTTGTTTCATAGGTACAAGAAGTGCTTTAGCAAAAATATATGCTACCCCATCAACTAATTGCTTACAATTGTTCGGTTTGCACAATTTAGAGGTGAAAGGGTCGAACCTATTTTTAGTGGTCGAAATAATCCATTATCAACTACGGGGATAGTTAAAATTTCTTGCCTTCATTAGTCTAAGATATGAATAATTATCTCAAACTCTTAAACATACATATTTGTAAGATATGAATAATTATCTCAAACTCTTAAACATACATATTTGTAGCCATAAAAAGAGAGATTTCCAAACCATACTATTTTCTTCATTACATTAATTTGATAACATATTATTCCATAATTTTCATCAATAATATAATATTTTTAGTACTATTATTACTTTGGCACATCATTAGTTCTTTGTTTAAGTTTCCTTGTTGATGCTTCTGCCAACAAGTTGTCTTCCAATAAACAAATTTGTGTAGGGTTTCTTATTGCTCTCGTCATCGGCAACAGTAAAAACGTTAAATTTGGGTGGTGGAAGCCTTGGATCATGTCTATTATTAGCTCCTGGTTCAGCATAGTCATTTATCACAACCGTTGTTGTTTGTTCTTCTGAAACTTCAATTATTACATGAGATGTTTTTAGTTTATATAGAACAAAGGACTTAAAAAATCGTATCCTATTAAAAGCTCACAAGCTACTTGAATCTAAATTATTTGAATTGGTAATGATTTGTGTACCTGGATGAGTCACAATTCGAGCTGAGCTGAGGAAGGTGAACGAGAGCAAAAGGAAGAGGCAAAGACGAGCTTTAAACTCCATGTTGTTCCTTTATGTTATTGTGGAATGAGATCCAAACATACATACATATATAAATTATAGAGAAGGAAAGAAACAAAAGTTTTATTTAGTTGAAACCACTCAATAGAATGAGAGGTCAAGCGAAAATAGATGGAAATGTTCGATTTTGAAGTCAAAAAGGATAAAAACATCATTGTATGTGAAAACTTGTAAAGCTAATGCCTAAATTTATTCATAGGTTAGTTGACCGTAAATGATGAGAGATAGTTTGGTATCCAATATAGAAACATAAATGATGTATTTTCTTTCAAATAAATATTCAAATATTTAATTTTTAAGAAAAATGTATTGTGTTTCTAACTACTTAAGTAATATAGGTTAGAGTTAGAAAACTATTATACAGTTGACTTTGTTAATAAGTGAATATCATACCTCATATGCTGCTATGACCTAATTTTTTAGGTTTTTAAATTATGGATCGTAATGTAGACTAACGTGAATGAGATGTAAATAAAAATACGGTAACATTTCTCGTTTAAGAAAAAATAATGAGACTTAAGACGTTTAAAAACATACAACGTACAAATGCATGTATATATATTTATCATAAATAAGAGTTTTGAGTTCAAATCATAAAAGAGGGAGATGATGTATACGAACACGACCCATTCAAAAATTCACAAGACCAAAGGAGACCGCTGAGCTAGATTGTCTCCTTGGACTCACATGTAACAACCAAAAAAAAAAAAACATGGGAAAATTTATTTTTACCCACTCCACTCCTAGAATTTCACCCCTCCTTTACCCTCAAATCTCTCTACTTTAATTAACCATTTCTCCATAAATCATCTTCATATTCATCTTAGGCAATGATCCAATGTTTAACTCTTCTTAATATGGACCATCAAGATGTAATAGGTTATATAATTTTAAAACGGTAATTTTATTTTTTTCATTTTTGAAATACAAGACATAAAATAAATAAAGTAATACATTAAATTAAAAGAAGTTAAATACATACTTTCGCACCCAAGCTCAAAGATCAATTACAGTTTGAACAAGGATACAAAAAGACATACAAATAAATACAAGAATTAGATCATTGAGGTCCCTTCCATAGCTATATGGCCTAACATGTCCCTACTGTGACTAGTGATTTATTGCTCACTTGAAAATATGAATGTATAAAAAATACTGAGTAATGCAACCTACATCTAAGCTCTCGTCAAACTTATTCTTGTACATGGAATCATTAGCCAAACTGAGGTTTAATATTTGTACTGACCTTTTTAGGTCTCTACATACCAAAATCCATTACATACCTCCTCTAAGGAATTCTCTAACCCCGTCGGGTTCATAACTGAAAAAGTCAAACCTAGGGTAAGTCTACTAAGTATGAAAGAGCCCTTTTGCTCTAATGTAATATACATACTTCACACTTGAATATTTACTAAGCTCATACAAGAGGATTTTCTCTAGTGGTGTTGGGTTTTAACTACCTTATACTACATAGACCCTAACCCCTCTTGGCTAGTTCATGAACCGGAGTTGCACCCTAAGAGTGACAACTTGATTCACTTATTTTTAAGGTCTATGTGGTGTATATAGTCGAGTTGTCACCCTTAGTGAGTTACATGAGTCATAAAGGGTACGTAGTTGTGCCTAGTTATTGTCACTCCTCTAAAGTGGTTTTTTCCCTTACCCTAATCTGCCTATGGGCCTAAGCCTAAAAGGAGTTAAATGAAATAGGTCATATAATTTTTTTTAAAATTTTTAAAATACAAGACCTAAAATAAATAAAGTAATATATTAAATTACAAGAAGTTAAATACATACATTTGAGAGCGTGTTGTTTTAAATACAAAGATCAGTTACAGTTGGAGACTGGTATAAAAGACATGTATAAATAAATATAAGACTCAAAAGACTTAGGTCAACGAGGTCCCCTCCATAGCCACACGACCTAGCATGCCCCCACAGTAACCAGTGATCTATTACTCACCTGAAAACATGAAATGTAGTAAGACCAAGTATAAAAATACTCAGTATGGAACCAATTTATAGCCTCTTATCAAACTTATTCATGTACATGAAATCTTAAGCTATACGCTCATACTATCCCTAGATTTAGCCAAAGTGAGGCTCAATACCTGTATTGACATTTTTAGGTCTTTAAGCACCAAAACCCTATACATACCTCCTCTAAGGAGTGCTCTACCTCTTTAGGTTCATAACAGAAAAGGTCAGGCCTAGGGTAAGTCTAGTAAGTATGGAGGAGCCCTTTTGCTCTAACGTAATATACATACTTCACACTTGATTATATATTAAGCTCATACCAAACGATTTTCCTTAATGGTGCTGGGTTATAACTATCTATTGCATTACCTTTTAGGCTAAAACAATCACTGACTTGTCACATCACCCTTTCGAGCTAAGATAGTAACTTACTTGTTCGCACTCATCTTGCGCTAGAACAGTAAATTACCTATTGGTCACCCTTATAAGCAGAGATAATAACTAACCTGGCTCCCCCACTAAGCACAACTGAAACTACCTTAATAACATACCCTCTATGACTCCTGTAACTGACTAAGTGTGACAACTCGACTATATATACTACATAGACCCTAACACCACTTGGCTAGTTCATGAACAGGGGTTGCACCCTAATCATCCTTACAAGGTACATGGTCAACCCAAAGGAGACAGTGGGACCTGTAGCTAGGTCTAGTACCTTAGTGACGTAAAACCATGGTTCACCATCAATAACCAACTTATTGAGACTCTAGGACACATATCGATCGTCCAAAGAAAAACTGGTCATAAATGGATTTTGCAAACCCTTTGGCATGTACCCAAGGACACTCATAACATACAACATGCTCAATATAAGGAATAAAATCAATCTAGACACGTTGAAAAACTTATAAACATGATAAAAATATTAAAATTCTCAAACATGCAAGTCGAAACTATAAAGCTGTAAACTATGCTAAACCGTAAACCATAGACATTTCTAATTTAGCTATTATGATACTAGGTCAATTACGTTTCTAGATATGATTTCTAATCATATGTGCTTGTCCTAATCGAATCCTACAAGTACTATTCGATGTTTGTTCTTATGGCTAGTTACTTGTTCCGGTGTGTTTAGATACTAGGATTAAAGTTTTCCTGCTTTTCTTTCAAATTTCTAGGGTAGGATGCAAATTGTGTCTAGTGTCGGGAACAACAAACAATTTTGAGAGAACCAGTCTAAACAGGAGTGAACCAGTCTGGTAAATGTCATCAAATTTAGTGCTTGACCTCTTAACCTATGTTCGGGGATCATTTTTGACACCCTTTGTATAGCTATTTCTTTTTCAAATCTCTTAGGTAGGTTCTAAACTGAGTCTAGTTTCTGAAACATAAAAAATCATTATAAGATGCTGAAACAAGGCAGTGACCGTGATTTTCTTCCTCTGAATATTCGTTTGTTTTCCAGCGATTCAACGAATATTTCTACATGAGTTCTTCACAAAATTTATAGTCCTACATATCACAGTTTATTTAAGACAGATTCTACCTAAATTGATTCGTAATCGAGCAAGTTATAAAGGTCAAAATTGGGTACTCAACGTTGTACTTATCCAAAATTTTAGTTTGTTTCTTTCTCTTGGTTTAGCTGGTTTAAATATTCTCTTTTCTCAATTCCTTCAGCAAAATTGTTTATATTTTCCCCTAAAGCTAATGGTATGAGACCCATGTCACGACTTGTATAATAGAGGTCGAATTTTAGATTAAAAATTCAAAAATTCTAAACTCGAAAGCTTACCAATAGACAACCTATGGGTTCTTTGCATTTGGCGACTTTCAACCTTCGTTTCGTTTCTTCCAGGTTTTTTTTTTTTCTGCCATGAATTTGTATAGACAAGTCTTAAAGGATTAGCTTAAACGTGGAGAATAAAATTTTCGATTTTCAAAAACTTCAGTCGAAATGTCAAGTCGTGTTCTCAATCCCATTCCTCTAGCTTAAGTGAAATATAAGAAAGAATTTTTGTGATGGAAGTGTGCCTAATAGTACCTATATCGTCCTGCGTCATAACCACACCCTCTTGGTTTGCTTCAGCGACAAACTGAGTTTCCTCTCAACTTTGGACGTCCATAACTTAAGTTGAAGTCACAAACTAGTGAGATACGAATCCCAACCTCTTCCATGATACTCCATCTTTACATTTCATAAAGAAATCGAGTTGAGAAACACCCTAGAATGAGCTGGCGGAGTCGGTTTTCAGATGGAGGAGCAGTGGCACGTGTGTCTTCTTCCCCTAGAGGAGGAAAAAGATGATGAGGTGGCCAGTTGAACTCAATTGACCACGGTAGCCTAATTTTATGCCCCTCCTTAGTTATTCATAAAATTGGACTCCTTTGTGGTCTGTTCTCACAAAATTCTCAATGGTTCTAGAAACTAGACTCACTAAGGAAGTTACCAAATAAAATTTGGAGAATCGGGTGCTGGAAGCTAAAAAATCGAGGTCTCGAACACCATACAAGAGGTAAGTAGCCATCTTATACTTTCCTTAAGAAATGATTGTAGGAATCGCTTGGAAGTATGTATGAACCTTTAGATGTGTATTAAGGAAACATGAAATAAAAGTACCTAGAATCGTGAGTTAATGTCTTGAATCGACCAAATTGCTCGAGATTTAAGTAACATTAAGACACCTATGTAACATGAAACTTCTTACATGATCTTGTAGTAATGTTATCGAGATACTAGTAAGTTTTCACGCCCATGGAATCACATTAGGCTGCCTTTTAGATTTGACCGAAATTTAAAACCATTAAATTTTAAGCCTACCTAAATTAAAAATGAGATTTACAGTATTTTTTTTTTTTGGCTTAATCACACGACGAGTTATAAGCGTCGGAAGGAGGTCTGTTAGCACATTTACCGTTCTTGTAAGAATTCTCAGATCTCAAAATTTTCGGCCTATTTTCTTCACAAAATCAGCGACCGATCTTCCGTAGATAAAGATATCAAACTTTAACACTCTATTCACAACGGAAGATCTCAGATATGAAGAGGAACATTTGAGATCTTACCTTGTGGATTCCTCTCAGATCTTGACGGAAAACGGAACTTCAACTATACGAGTCCTCCTTTTCTTCAAGAAGAAGTTCCTGCATGTAAGTCTTGGTCGAGAGTGAACTTCGATGATGGTTTCCTAATGAGAAGTCCAGCTGGTTACTTTTCTCCTCTCAAGTTTTTCTCTCAACTTTCTTTCTTTCTCTTTTCTCTTTAGCAGGGTGCGTTGTGGAAAATCGTCCAAGACCCCTATAAAGGGTTGAGAAGCAAAATGTCCCTTTTGCCCCTCTGACTTTGACCGTTTTTTTTTGTTTTTGTTTTTGTTTTTTTTTTAAAGCTTTACAGACATTTTGACACTAAAATATGGCAGTTCACATGATTTTCTTTTTCTAAAATAGTTTGTTTTCTAGCGATTCAGCAAATATTTTTACTCAGTTATGTGTTGGATAATCGGTAAGTGTCCTAAAGTGTATGTTATGCTGGTTATAGACTTAGAACTGTTGTTTTACGTTACTAAGGTACTAGAACCTAGTTATAGGCCCCACTGTCTCCTTTTGGTTTACCATGTATCACTGTCGCCTTTGAGTTTACCATGTACTTTGTGTTAAACGTATAATAGGTCATATCTATTCATAGTAAGAGAATCTCCTTTGGGTTTACACAATGCAAGAGGAGGAGCAGCAATATTAATTGAAGAATAACTAGTATGCAAAATTCGCAAACCTGCTCCATTGTCGACTTAAACTTGTTCACCTTCATGATAGCGTTCACGCATGGCGAGACGATCCAAGTTCTAGTGATATGATTAGTGTACCAATTTTGATCAATCTTGTAAGAGGGAGTAGCCGCCAATGCCGCAGAACGAGTTTCATCTTGATAGGACTCATCCATCCTATGCCAGCAGCGAATGACAGTATGCCCCACTTTGCCGCAGATCTGGCATGAAGGACGAGCAGAAGGGTCACGATGACCACCAGTAGGACGAGAGGGCGCGCCAACTCGAGAACAGCCACAACCACGATCCCTATGCCCACGGTTCTTCTACTAACCACCACGACCAGCATAATTGGCCGAAGATCCAGGATTTAACTAAAGTTCAGCTTGGTATTGTAGTTGGCGAGCTTCAAATGCCATTAGATATACAAACACATCATCAAGCGTGAGGGCTTCACTCTAAGTAGTCATCGAGGTAACGAAGGGATCATAGTCAGGGCCAAGACCAGCGAGGAGATACGCGATCACGTCATCATCCCGCAAGGCAGAACAACGGCGACTAGCTCGGTTGTCGGCCCTTTGATCTTGTGAAAATAATCTGCAGCAGATAGATCACGTTTCTTGGACATGATGAGCTCAACACGGATCTGAATAGTGCGAGCACGAGTTGACGATGAAAACATCCATTGCGGGGTATCCCACGCCTCCTTGGACATAGTAGCGTCAACCACATCGTGAAAAATCTCCTCAGATATGGAAGAGAGAAGACCGCTAAGGACCTATTTACCTTGATCATACCACTGATCATAGGTCGGATTAGAGACCAGGTCAGCACAAGCAGTGGTTGACAAAGGGACCAGCTTGGCAGGTGTGGCAATGGTGCCTACGAGGTAGTCCATAAGCTTTGCACTCTGTAGGTAGGGGAGGAGTTGGGCGCGCCATATGTTGAAGTTGTTTTTGGTGAGACAGATTATGATAGCGTGGTGGAGAGAGATTGGGCCAAAGGTCGACGCCATGGTAGATGAGATCGTGTTGGAGATGGTGGATGGTGAGGAGGAAGAAGATATGGTTGACATTGTTAATGAATAAATCGTACATTAGTATATAGTCCCTTGTTCTCCTAAGATACTTGAATAGATGGTACATTAGCATATAGTCCCTCCTTTGGTATGAGACCCATGTCACGACTTGTATAATAGAGGTCAAATTTTAGAATAAAAATTTGAAAATTTGAAACTCGAAAACTTATCGATAGACAACCTATGGGTTCTTTGCTTCCGGCGACTTTCAACCTTCGTTTTGTTCGTCAAAGTGTTTTTTCTTCTTGCCATGAATATGTACATACAAGTCTTAAATGATTAGCTTAAACGTGGGGAAGAAATTTCTCAATTTTCAGAAACTTCAGCCTAAATGTCAAGTCGTGTTCTCAATTCCATTTGTCTAGCATAAGTGAAGTATAAGAAAGAATTTTGGTGATGGAAGTGTGGCCTAACAGTACGATTGTACTGCCCAATAACCACACCCTCTAGGTTTGCTACGGCGACAAACTGAGTTTCCTCTCAACTTTGGACGTCCATAATTTAAGTTGAAGTCACGAACTGGTAATATACAAATCCCAATCTCTTCCATGACACTCGATCTTTACATTTCATAAAGAAATTGAGGGGAGAAACGCCCTAAAATGAGCTGGCGGAGTCCATTTTCAGACGAAGGAAAAAGATGATGAGGTGGCTAGTTGAACTCAACTTACCACGTTAGCCTAATTTTATAACCCCTTAGTTATTCATAAAATTGGACTCCTTTGGGGTCTGTTCTCACAAAATTCTCAATGGTTCCAGAAACTAGACTCACTAAGGAAGCTACCAAATAAAATTTGGAGAACTGAATTGCAAAAAATGAGGCCTTGAACACCATACAAGAGGTAGGTAGCCATCTTATACTTTCCTTAAGAAATGCTTGTAGGAATCGTTTAGATGTATGTATGAACCATAAATTAAATATGTATTAAGGAAACATGAAATAAAAGTACATAGAATCGTGAGTTAATGTCTTGAATCGACCAAATTGCTCGAGATTTAAGTAAGACACCTATGTAGCATGAAACTTCTTACACGATCTTATAGTATAGTAAGTTTTCACACCCATGAAATCACATTAGGCCGCCCTTTAGATTTGACCTAAATTAAAAACCATTAAATTTTAAGCCTACCCTATGGTATTATGTACAAGTCTAGGTTCACCAACGATCCATGTGTCAAGAATGTACCTAGGATTATTTGAATAGCATGACAAATAAGTTGCTAAGATTCATGCCCAAAAGTAACAATTATCTCCCATCACGAGGTGTACTACGAGGCCCCTATTTCTCTTTTATGGGGATTCCCTGTGTTATGTACGATGAGCAAAATGTTATGAAGAGCCTCTCCTTTCCCTCACCTAGAAGAGATGACATTCACCACGATTCACTATCAGGATACTTTAAAGAAAGTTTTTTTAGAATCAGCATTTGACATCTAACAAGATGAGCTCTAAGTGTCATGCCCCTGAAAACACAATAAGAAATGATATTCTAGCTTAAGGTTGCGATTAAGAACCTCCAAGTAAGCTACTTACTGAGTTTTTAATCACTCCATGTTTATCATTTTTTTTTTTATGTAATTAGGAGCTGGTCGTGGATGAAAGTGGACTATGGAGCATAGATTAACCTTCGTCTTTAGTTAAATATATTTTGAGTTGTTTTTTGAGAATGCTTCTTATTTTGTTTTTGAAATGAGTCTGTATAAACACTACTTTACTATACCAATAGTTATATATATAAACTTATGTTTTTTTTAATAGTTTATAAAAATAAAAATAAAAAAACTTTAGATCTTTATAATTGGTATTAGAACAAAGGTTTTTCTATGGCTCAGCTTCAAAAACGATCCTTCACAGCCAGGTAAGCCTTTAAAACCTTATGCCTAAAAAAGACCTAAGACTGAATTAAAATAAGGTTATAGATTTTCCCGTTGGAAGGAAATAGAGACATAAACCTAAGATGGAATCAATAAGTGACCTCCACTATAGAGGAAAGCTAAAAGGATGACACCTAAGAGGAGAGTTGCCACAAGGCATAGGAGCTAGGGGCTTGCTTTCGAACCCTCTACGGAAGAAGCATAAGAAGTAGGAATGACTCAGCCTTGAAGCAAGGTCCAACAAATATTTCTTTTCGAGTTCTTCAAAAAAAATAAAAAATAAAAATAAAATAATAGCCCCATTTAAGACAAATTCTACTTAAATTGATTCATAACTGAGTAAGGTTATATGAGGTCAAGGTACGGTACTCGACGCTGTACTTATCAACATGTTTCTTGCTCTTGGTCTAGGTGACTTGGAGCTTACCTTCTCTCAATTCCTTTAGCAAAATTGTTCTATATTTTCCCGCGAAGCTAATGATATAAGACCCATGTCATGACTTGTGCAATAGAGGTCGAATTTCAAAATCAAAATTTTAAACTTTTAAACTTGAAAGCTTACCAATAGTCAATCTATGGGTTGTTCGCTTCCAGCGACTTCTAGCCTTCATTTCTTTCCTCAAAGTTTCTTTTCTCCTTACCACGAAGCAGTAGAAACAAGTCTTAAAAGATCAGCTTAAACGTGGGGAAGAAATTTCTTGATTTTCATAAACTTTCGACGAAACTTAAAATGAGAAATTGAGGACATCATTTGGTTATTTTTCTTTAAGCTCTTCTCACGAAAAATATCCTATTTGAGCTCTAGAAACTTTTGGTGCATGAAATTCTTACAAAGTAAACAATGCCCAATTTCAAAAAATTCTTACCGAGATGCTTGACTGACATTTTATATTCTCAGCCTTTCAATTCTTTCGCAAAGAAGGAAGAGCTCCTTCTTATTAATATAAAGAGACCAAATTCAAGCTTTGAGGTGGTCTATAGAGAATTTTTAGAAGAATTGTGTTGGCATAGTCTAAAAACCTCCATCTAAGGCTTCTTACGTTTATAGTGATGTAGTCTTAATACTGCATCAAGGGTTTGCCCTCTAATACAGTCTACTTAACCTATGCCCAAGGCTGCATGCATTCCAAGCTGCATAGTCTGAAAACCTACATCCAAGGCTTCTTACGTTCCAAGCGATGTGGTCTTAATAATGCATCAAGAGCTTCACCCCATAATACATTCTGCTTACCTATGTTCAAGGCTTCATGCGTTCCAAGCAGCGTAGTCTAAGTCATGAGCATGCTGTACCGTGGGAGGTCTTAGAAGGTTCTTGATTTGTGGTTAAGGTAACTTGCTCTCTTCTTGTTCCTCCATGACCTTAGGGTTCTTGTTCTGTTCGTGATTCGTTCTCCAAGACACTCCCCCTAGGATTTATGGCACTAGACATGCACCTAACAATCCTGTGTCCAAGTCTTCATGCGTTCCAAGCGACACAGCCTTAACCTACGTCCAAGGCTTCATGCGTTCCAAGCGACGTAGTCTTACCACATCTTAGGGCTTGCCCTTCGATACGGTCTGCTTAACCTATGCCCAAGGCCTCATGCGTTCCAAGCGGCATAGTCTAAAAACTTACATCCAAGGCTCTTACGTTCCAAGCGATGTAGTCTAATATTGCATCAAGTGCTTGCCCTATAATACTGTCTGCTTAACCTACGCTCAAGGCTTCATACGTTCCAAGCAACATAGAATAAGTCATGAGCATGCTGTACCGTGGGAGGTCTTGGGAGGTTCTTTATTCTTGGCTAAGGTAACTTACTCTCTTCTTGTTCCTTCGTGACCTTAGACTACTCCCCTTGATAGATCATAAAGGTCACTTGCTCCGTGCATACTTGAACATGGCATCCTACAAGTCTACAGGGCATCTCTTCTAGATGAGGAAAACTTGAGACATGACATCCTGAAAAGGAAACATGGTGCAGGGCATCCCATCTAGAAGAGAAATTCTTGTGCACCGCTTGGTGGGAGGTCATGGGTCACTTTGGACATGACTAGAGTATTACCTAGCATTCATGAGTTTTTTAATTTGGGGACCTTGGTCCTTCGTCCTTGAGTAGTACCTAGCATTTTTCTTACTTGGGTAGTTGTAAAGCTTGTGTGTTGTTGTTCTTGGTTCTTAATCTTGTAAGTTTCTAAGGTCCTTAATGCCGTAAGTTGTAACTTTTATTTGTAATCATATGAACCCATCTTAGCATGATTTGTTCTAGAAGGTCATATATTTCTAGGAAGTTCTTTAGAAGGTTCTAGAAGAGTCTTGATTCTTGTGGTGTTTTCTTTAGGTGTTTCTTGGGTCCTAACTTGGTTTGAAACTTGTGGTGTTTTCTTTAGGTGTTTCTTAGGTCCTAACTTGGTTTAGGTTCCAAACTTACTCCAATCAACTTGAAACCTCAAACTTATCTTCATGTCCTTCATAATTGAACTTATGAGAAGTAACAAATCATTTGTAGCACGTATAGACCTTGAAATCTCATAAGTAGTCCTAGGGGCATTTTGGTCATTTTACCCCTAATTCCTTGTTTTGCTACTTAACGTGTTCCAATGGCATTCAAACTTCACCAAATCATCAAACTTCATAAAATAAGATTAACTACAGAGGTTCATAGCATTTGGAGGTCATCTAGGTCATGAACTATAGGTAGTCTTCCATAGGGGCATTATGATCATTTTGCACCATTTTTTGGTTTACCTACTCATCCTTATCCAATGACCACCAAACTTCATACATAACCTCAACATACACAAATATGTTCAGCACAAAAATTTCATAAGCAAAGGAGTTCATCTAGTAGGTTATTTTAACGTTACCTAATTCCCAAACAATTTGATCGGTCTAGGGCCTTAACTCACGGTTCATTGTGTTTTTCTTTCATATATCCTAAATTCCTACTTTTTTTACGGTTCATATGAAAATTGAAGCGATTCCTACAACTATTTCTTAACAAAAAGTCCAAGGTGGCTACTTACCTCATTGTCGACGTTCGGGACCTTCGTTCTTGAGCTTCCGGTGCCCGAATTACCTCAACTTTCTTTCCACAGACTTCTTATTGTATCTAGTTTCTTTTCGTAGATTGTAACCTAAGATATTTTCTTCCAAATTTTGTCCAAAATATGATCTCTCGTCGGAGTGAAAACAGAGGATTTTTTATTAGGTAGCTGATTCTAGGGGTTTTCGAGACTCGATTTCTTCACGAAACCTCTTCCTTATTCTTCCCTCAAGCTAAAGGAATATGTTTGAAGGAACGAATTTGAGTGTGGGATCTTAATTTTGAGAAATCACTATCGGTCTGCAAGTTACCCGACACCTCCGATTTTCGATCTCTTGGGCATCTTGTTTTACGACGTTTCGGCTCATGATTCCTCCAATTTGAGCCCATAACGAATTTTCTTCAATTGGGCACATTCTTGAGGTTATTTCTCTTCATGGTCTTCTATGTAAACATTCCTTGGAGGTACAGAAATTTATTGGGATCGTCTTTGATCGGCAAATTCTTGTGTATCCTCGGATTGAAATTTTTAGTTTTCCTTGAAGCTCTTTAATGGCGGATGGGATAGGGGAAATGGTTTCTAGGCACTTTCAAGACTCTATTCCTTCATAGAACTTGTGGGTAATCTTGTTTAGAAGCTATAGGAACAAGTTTGAAAGGAAATGGTGGAGAATCGCTCTAGAATTTGGAAGAAATTCGAGAGTAGGAGACAAAAAATCTAAACACTTATTGCCAACGACTGGGAGCTCAACCCTGCTCAATTCTTGTTCCAAACGATTGCTCGAACTTCAGAATTTATAGGAGAAACTTAAACTGATATGGGAGCTCCAGAATCGTCGTGAATTGTCGGTTGAATTTTCTAAAAAATCCTTCAGAAAAAATCTACTCCAATCAGAGCCTCACCGTCTTTGGTTTTGAATCCTAGCCGTTGGATGTGATGATCCGTGAGTGTTCTAGAATATATCCAAGTTTGGAGAAGATCCAACGGCTGAGAGTCGAGATTCGAAGGATTTTGTGCATAAGGTACTGTGAAGGTTCTGATTTTTTAGCATAATGGCAAATCCTTAATTATCCTTAACTTCAAGGGTATTTTGGTAATTTTCCGCTTTCTAAATATTTTATTATTATATTCTCGAAAAATCCATAATTTTCCTAAAAAGTCTTTATCCCTTTTTGGTCATTTCTAAGTTCTTGAGCATTTCGAAATTTCTTTTAGATAAGGAATTAATAATCCGGAAAGATCCTTGATATTTTGTAAAATGACCTTTTCATCCTTTTCTCTTACGCTTTCATTCTCAATCCTTCTCCAAAGGCCTTAAGTCCTTAAGATGACTTCTTAGGATATGAAAATGACTTACTAAGACCCTTCTCCTTGCTTAATCCTCTTAATTTCCTTCATTGGATCCTTTGGGTCTTGCATAGGTGGGATTTCCTTCATTTTTGGATGTTGCAAATCCTCCCACCCTTAAGAACTTTCGTCCACGAAGAAAGTTCATTGTCCTTAATTTCTTGTGTCCTTATCATTGGGGTGTCCATACTTAACCTTGTTCTTCTTAGTGGTCCTTTGTCGGCGTACCCTTCTCCGACTTTTCCTTGTCCTTGTGGTCTTAGTCCTTTACTTATATCTTGAGGCCAAGTACTTATTCCGACTTGTTCTTCTTAATTGTCTTCTCAACGTACTTGTAGGCTCTTAATCGTGTCCTTGATATGCTAGGGTATCACATTCTTTGTTCTTGTCTTGTTCTTGTTCTTGTCCTTGTTCTTGTTCTTGTTGTAAGTACTTAGGACCTCTAGTTTTTGTTCTTGACTTGGGGTTCTTATCTTGATCTTTCTTGAAGATCTTGGTTCTTGGATTCTAAAACCTTAGTTTTCCTTTAAGGACCTTAGTACTATGGTTCTTGGTTCTTGGTTCTTTGTTCTTGGTTCTTGTCCTTAGAACTAGGATTCTGATCCATGTTCTAGTCCTGGATCTTTCTCCTATTCTTGGTACTTTCTAGGTTCTTGTTCTGTTCTTGATTCCTTCTCCAAGACGCTCCCCCTAGGATTTAAGGCACTAGACATGCACCTAACAATCCTGTGTCCAAGGCTTCATGCGTTCCAAGCGACACAACCTTAACCTACGTCCAAGGCTTCATGCGTTCCAAGCGATGAAGTCTTACTGCATCTTAGGGTTTGCCCTTCAATACGGTCTGCTTAACCTATGCTCAAGGCTTCATGCGTTCCAAGCGGCATAGTCTAAAAACCTACATCCAAGGCTTCTTACGCGATGTAGTGTAATACTACATCAAGGGCTTGCCCTATAATACAGTCTGCTTAACCTACGCTCAAGGCTTCATACGTTCCAAGCAGCGTAGTCTAAGTCATGAGCATGCTATACCATGGGAGGTCTTGAGAGGTTCTTGATTCTTGGCTAAGGTAACTTACTCTCTTCTTGTTCCTCTGTGACCTTAGACTACTCCCCTTGATAGACCATAAAGGTCACTTTCTCGGTGCATACTTGAACATGACATCCTGCAAGTTTGCAGGGCATCTCTTCTAGGTGAGGGAAACTTGAGGCATGACATCCTGCAAAGGAAACATGGTGCAGGGCATCCCACCTAGAAGAGGAATACTTGTGCACCGCTTGTTGGGAGGTCATGGGTAACTTTGGACATGACTAGAGTATTACCTAGTATTCTTGAGTTTCTGAGTTTGGGGACCTTGGTCCTTCATACTTAAGTGGTACCTAGCATTCTTCTTACTTGGTAGTTGTAAAGCTTGTGTATTGTTGTTCTTAGTTCTTAATCTTGTAAGTTTCTAAGATCCTTAATGTCATAAGTTGTAACTTGTATTTGTAACCATATGAACCTAGCTTAGCATGATTTGTTCTAGAAGATTTTAGATTCCTAGAGAGTTCATTAGAGGGTTCTAGAAGAGTCTTAATTCTTGTGGTGTTTTCTTTAGGTGTTTCTTGGGTCCTAACTTGGTTTTGGTTCCAAACTTACTCCAATAAACTTGAAACCTCGAACTTATCTTCATGTCCTTCATAATCCACCTTATAAGAAGTAGCAAATCATTCGGAGCACGTATAGACCTTGAAATCTCATAAGTAGTCTTATGGGCATTTTGATCATTTTACCTTAATTCTTATTTTTGCTACTTAACGTGTTCCAATGGCTTTCAACTTCACCAAATCATCAAACTTCATAAAATAAGATTTACTACAGAGGTTCATAACATTTGGAGGTCATCTAGGTCATGAATCATAGGTAGTCTTCCTTATGGGCATTATTGTCATTTTGCACCATTTCTTGGTTTACCTACCTATCCTTATCCAATGAGCACCAAACTTCATATATAACCTCAGCGTGCTAAAATATGCTCACCACTAAAATTTCATAACTAACGGAGTTCATCTAGTAGGTTATTTTAATGTTACCTAATTCCCGAGCAATTTGATCGACTTAGGGCCTTAACTCACGGTTCTTTGAGTTTTTCTTTCATATATCCTAAATTCATACCTTTTTTAGGGTTCATATGGAAATCTAAATGATTTCTACGAGTATTTCTTAACAAAGGTGGCTACTTTCCTCGTTGTCGACGTTCGGGACCTCCGCTCTTGAGCTTCCGGTACCCGAATTACATCAACTTTCCTTCCACAGACTTCTTATTGTGTCTAGTTTCTTTTCGTGGATCGTAGCCTAAGATATTTGCTTCCAAAGTTCGTCCAAAATATGATTTCTCGCCGGAGTGAAAGCAGAGAATTTCTTATTGGGAAGCTGATTCTAGGGGTTTTCGAGGCTCTATTTCTTTACGGAACCTCTCCTTATTCTTCCTTAAATCTAAAGGAATATGTTTGGAGGAACGAATTTGAGTGTGGGATCTTAATTTTTAGAAACCACTCTCGGTCTGCAAGTTACCTGACACCTTCAATTTTCGATCTCTTGGGTATCTTGTTTTACAACGTTTCAGCTCGTGATTCCTCCAATTTGAGCCCGGAATGGATTTTCTTCAATTTGGCACGTTCTTGAGGTTATTTCTTTTCGTGGTCTTATATGGAAACATTCCTTGGAGGTGCAGAAACTTATTGGGATCGTCTTTGATAGGCAAATTCTTGTGTATCCTTGGATTGGAATTTTGAGATTTCCTTGAAGTTCTTTAATGGCAAATGGGATAGAGGGAATGGTTTCTAGGCACTTTTAGGAATCTATTCCTTCATAGAACTTGTGGGTAATCTTGTTTAGAAGCTATAGGAACAAGTTTGAAAGAAAATGGTGGAGAATTTCTCTCGAATTTGGAAGAAACACGAGAGTAGGAGACCCAAAATCTAAACACTTATTGCCAACGATTGGGAGCTCGACCTTGCTCAATTCTTGTTCCAAACGATTGCTCGAACTTCAGAATTTATAGGAGAAACTTAAACCGACAATGGGAGCTCCAGAATCGTCGTGAATCGTCTAAAAAATTCGTCGACAATATCTACTCCGATCAGAGCCTCGCCATCTTTGGTTTTGAATCCTAGTCGTTGGATGTGATGATCCGTGAGTGTTCTAGAATATATCCAA
>NW_019268780.1:0-3230 GCF_002738365.1 Cucurbita moschata
CCTTCTCAAAATGCCCCCAACAATATTATATCAAAATGAATTATGCAAGATAATATGATTTCAAATGTGGTTTTTAAACATTGAACCAAGAAGATGAGAATAGAGAATGAAACATATTCTTAGGAGAATAAAGATCGTCTTGAGTCGGACTTCATAAAGAGCATTACACAAATTGTTCTAGGAACTTTTCAGTCAAATAGGTCATCTGTTGTCACAATCCTAATTCTTCTTGAATTCTTTCTAGGAACTTTTCCGTCAAATAGGTCATCTGTTGTCACAATCCTAGGAACCTTTCAATCAAATAGGTATCTGTTGTCACAATCTTAGGAACTTTTCAATCAAATAGGTCATCTGTTGTCACAATCCTAGGAACTTTTCAATCAAATAGGTCATCTGTTGTATTCTTTCTACGAACTTTTCAGACAAATAGGTCATCTGTTGTCACAATCTTTTTAAGGAAGATGCGCCGAAATAACCGATGAAGAAGTTTTAGAGAGCCATAGGTTCGAATCCTGTCACCTTGATGTGATATTCTCAAGGGCCAAAGTGCGAAGTTTTAGAGAGCCATAGGTTCGAATCCTGTCACCTTGATGTGATATTCTCAAGGGCCAAAGTGCAAAGCCCCGTAGTTTATCCGTGGTTAGGAAGGTAGGCATGTTGTGATATTCTCAAGGGCCAAAGTGCAAAGCCCCGTAGTTTATCCGTGGTTAGGAAGGTAGGCATGTTGTCCACTGTCGTCACTATCCTTTTAAGAAAGATGCGCCCAAATAACCGATAGGAAGGTAGGCATGTTGTCCACTGTCGTCACTATCCTTTTAAGAAAGATGCGCCCAAATAACCGATAAAAAAGTTTCAGAGAGCCATAGGTTCGAATCCTATCACCTTGATGTGGTATTCTCATGGGCCGAAGTGCAAAGCCCCATAGCCTATCCGTGGTCAAGAAGGTAGGCGAACCGCGCCACTGAAAAAAAAAAAAAAAAGAAGATCTCCTTTTCTATCACATGTAGAATTATCATTCTTTTGTCTTTTGAAACCCCTTACCTTATCAGTCATCGGGCAGGTTTTTGGTATCATATATCGAGATAATTATTATGAAAAAGCTATTCAACTAGTTTGACTTAGATACGCTTTCTTTGTGGTATCGGTCATGCTATTTGAATAGCCTGAAGTCATCATAGCCTCTCCACCAGTTCCGAAGACTCCTTCGACATCAATGTGCTCAAGTGAAAGAGATCAGACCCTTTCCTGAACTAAAACCGGGCACAAAACGCCGAGGAGAAAGTTGAAAGCGAGCTCTTTTCGCGTATACGCAATCTCGAAACCCAATTAGCTCACCGCCGAGGAGAAAGTTGAAAGCGAGCTCTTTTCGCGTATACGCAATCTCGAAACCCAATTAGCTCACAGACTGTCATAAGCTTGAAAGCGAGCTCTTTTCGCGTATACGCAATCTCGAAACCCAATTAGCTCACAGACTGTCATAAGCCCCTACAATGCTGGAATTTGCAAAGCTAGAGGTCCTTCTAGAATCCTTGCAAAACGCTCACAGAGAAAGCTAACTTAACGGATTGATTCCAACCAAGAGCTGGTTAGAAGATGAATGACTCTTAGATCGAACTTGGAATCTATGATGGTCACTCTTAGATACCAAGACAATTCACTCCAGAATTAGCTTGATCAAAACTAATTCAATGAATCGGTTTAAACATCAAACCTAAAGCAAGGTTTGAAAAGGAATAACACCAAAAGGGTATCCAGAAAATAGTTTTTTATGTATTCAACAAAATCTTCTCAAACATGAGTATTACATGCCTTTAAATAGGTCTAAAAGGTAACCCTAACATAATATGGTTCAGCCACCAATCACTAATAAATTCTAATAAATGCTATTAAATACAAATTGAAGAATATAAGGCAATTCATACAAACTATTAATAAATGCTATTAAATATAAATTGAAGAAACTAAGGCATTAATAAATTTCCTTAATTGGTAATTTAAGTACCAAAGGCAAGTCTTCTGATTACTTTCCAATATCAGCCACTCCATTATTTTCTTGATTTGATTCTTGAATCTTCTTTGTATTGCTTCTTGTAATTGCTCGTTCGGGTACATGGAAGTGATTAGTTGTTGGATTCATATCAGACTGTCTCCTCAACCCTGGCAAGTATGAGTGCTTGGTAAGAGAGAATGTCGAATGAGAAAGACATTCGATTACGACAACATTCGCAACTACAAAAGTGCACTAAACCTAGTAGAGATCTTCGACCTAACGATAATGGAACTTCAAGCACATTTAATCAATCCGCTTTGTACCTTATTGTTGACCGAATCAGATGCACGCCAGGCCTAAATTCTCTCTCAGTCACCCAGAAACGAAAGGAAGATCAGATCTGAAGTTTACGAATCGAAGAGAAAATGGATCTGAGTTCTACACGCTTTCACTTTCAAAAGCTTCGCTTGCCTACGGTACTTTATTTAGGATGTGCAACAATACGGTCATCTCTCAGCCGTGTATAGAGAATTCCTTGATCATTTCCTTGGTGGATAACACAAATGAAATCGCTTCCCTGACCGCCCATCTTATGAGTCCATTCTTGTCTTGTCACAATCCTAGAACTGTATTCTTTCTAGGAACTTTTCAGTCAAATAGGTCATCTGTTGTCACAATCCTTTTAAGGAAGATGCGCCGAAATAACCGATGGAGTAGTTTTAGAGAGCCATAGATTCGAATCCTATCACCTTGATGTGGTATTCTCATGGGCCGAAGTGCAAAGCCCCGTAGTCCATCCGTGGTTAGGAAGGCAGACATGTTGTCATGAGAATAAATTCAATTCAAGTTGGTTGGATCAAGTTCGGAACCTAAAACTCATGCTAGTTATTATGCGTTCAAATGATTACGTTAGAAACATACAAGATTGAGAACCAACGAACCAACAAAGTTACCTCAAGCGGAGGTCATGTTCATGAAGCCTTGGAAGGCATGAAGCGGAGCAAGTTCGGAATAACTTAAGAATGTTACATTACCAACTATTTTCTTTAAGGTCTATTTTATATGACATGAGAATAAATTCAATTGAAGTTGGTTGGAGCAAGTTTGGAACCTAAAACTCATGCTAGTTATTATGGGTTCAAATGATTACATTAGAAACATACAAGATTGAGAACCGACGAGCCAACAACAATACCTCAAGCAGAGGTCATGTTCATGAAGCCTTTGAAGGCATTGGAAG
>NW_019268780.1:8733-18750 GCF_002738365.1 Cucurbita moschata
GGGTCATGCACCATAAACTCATGGGAAGATCGTTGATGGAATCGATGCAATCGACGCTCCCCTGGATGGGTTGCCAATCAAAGACCCAACATTTGATATTGACTCTTTTGAAGAAAAAGCCACACAATCTCACAGCTTTAAACGTCGCGGTAGCTCTGAGAACTCTAACACACATAGGGAAGGACGTGTCGAAGAGTTAGACATTAAAAAAAAGATTATGCTAAAACTCTTCAGCGATCTGACTAAAGACTTCAGGACATCTACACCAAAAATCCATTGTCGTTCAACAGTCAAGATTTCTAGCTTTCACCCAGGAGACCCGAGTTCGATTCCCGGCAATGGAATATTATTTTCTTATTTCATTTTATTTCACAGTTTCTATCTTAGACTAAAAAGATTTTTATGAACTTTGTACCTTTGTTAGAGTTATGTTATAGATATTTTATTCAATTTCAAATGGTTAATGCGATAATCCAGTCGTTTTCTAGGTCTCTCTTGTTGAACGGCGTCATGGTTGAGATGAGCAGGTGATTCAAATAGTTAATGCGATAATCCAGTCGTTTTCGAGGTCTCTCTTGTTGAATGACATCATGGTTGAGATGAGCACTTGAGTGAGTTTAACAAGTTTGGCTGTAGAGAACCACACCTAAAGCCAAGTTCATGTGGGCTTAACAAACTTAAAATCCAAGAACACAACCCCTTAAATGGAAACCGGGATGCTAAGGAATTAATAAGCTTTATTTTTTACGTAGAACATTACTTGAAGGTTACACGAACTTGATCATAGGACCTAAGAGTTACGTTGGTCGCAATGCATCTCACGGACGATGCAAAACTATGGTGGCGCTCGAAGGTGAATGGTATAAAAAATGGGTCATGCACCATAAACTCGTGGGAAGACTGTTGATGGAATCGATGCAATCGACGCTCTTTTGGATGGGTTGCCAATCAAAGACCTGATGTTTGATGTTTACCCTTTTGAAGAAAGAGTCACACGATCGAACAGCTCGAAATGTCGCGGTAATTCTGAGAACTCTATCACACACATGAAAGGACGTGTCAAAGAATTAGACATTACCCAAAACATCATAGTAAAACTCTTGAGCGATTAGACAAAAGACTTTAGGACAACTACACAAAAAATTCATTGTGTCCAACGGTTTGGATATTTGGCTTTCACCTAGGAGATTTTGGTTTGATTGTCTCAAATTGAATATTATTTTCTTATTTCTTTTTATTTTATAGTTTCATCTTTTGTCACCAATTATATTTAAACTTTACCTCATTTTGAGAGGTACTTTAATGGTCAAGTTCAATAGTATCTTAGATTAAAAACTTTTATGAACATCGTACCTATGTTAGTGTTATATTATAGATATTTGTTTCAATTTCAACAAGTGGTGTTGAGGTAATTCAAATGGTTAATGCGATAATTCGGCTATTTTCGAGGTCTCTCTTGTTGAATGCCATCATGGTTGAGATGAGCACCCGAGTGAGTTTGACAAGGAGACTCGAATTTAAACTTTACCTACATTTGAGAGGCACTATAATGGTCAAGTTCAATGGTATTTTAGATTAAAAAGACTTTTATGAACTTCGTACCTTTGTTAGTGTTACTTTGTACCTTTGTTAGTGTTATGTTATAGACTTTTATGAATTTCGTACCTTTGTTAGTGAGTTTGCCAACAGGTGCAGTGAACGTGGAGAGATTAAACACGTGACATTGAAATCTTTAGTTTAACACTCTCCCAACTAAACACTGATTCATTATATTTTAAAAAAGAAATAATAATCGACTAAACTATAAGGTGCAATGAATGCAAATCAAACACAAGACCTTCCAATATTCAATCTAATGCTCTCCCAACTAAGCCATCCCAGAAAACATAAAAAATGAAATTATGCTATGTGAACCAAATGTAATGAACGTGGATCGAACACGTGACCTTCAGATCTTTAGTTTAACGCTCTCCCAACTGAGCTATCCCCACAATCATTAGAAATGAAAATTCATCAGTAAATATATTTTCGCTGATTTATTGAGATTTTAAAAAGAAATAATGACTAATTTTTTTATTGAATAGTCAAGTTATGCAAATAGAAACAGGTGCGGTGAACGTGGAGATCGAAGACCTTCAAATATTAAATCTGACGCTCACCAAACTGAGCTATCCCCGCTAACATTAAAAATGAAAGTTTTTAAGTAAAGGTATTTCGGCTAATTATGAAATTTTAGAAAGAAATGATCACTAATTTTAAATTGAATAGTCAAATTGTGCATGCATGGTTCACGTGGATCGAACACGAGACCTTCAAATCTTCAATCTAACGCTCTCTCAACTGAACTATCCACACTAACGGTAAAAATAAAAATTCATCAGTAAAGGTATTTTCCCTACTTCATTGAAATTTTAAATAGAAATAATCACTAATTTTTAATAAGATATTCAAGTTATCCAACTTGTATAAGGTGAGGTGAACTATAACACGTTAGGTATTTCCGATAATTCATTGAGATTTCAGAAAGGAACAATGACTAATTTTAGATTGAATAGTCGGGTTATGCAACTAGAATCAGGTGCGGTGAACGTGGAGATCAAACACGTGACCTTCAAATCTTTAGTCTGACGCTCTCCCAACAGATGGTCAAACATTGGGTACGCTTCAAATCTTCAAATCTTCGCTTCTGTTAAATTCAACAAAAGGCATTGGGTACGCAGTTATAGTATGACATTCCACTCATAAACAGATGGTCAAACAGAAATGCTCAAGCAAATATTGGAAGACATATTGAGGGTATATGTGATGGATTTTGCACGAAGCTGGGATAAGTACCTACCCCTTATGAAATTCGCTTATAATAATACTTGTCAAGCCACCATACAAATGGCCACATACGAGGTTCTTTATGTACGAAGATTGCGATCCCCTATCTTTTCGGAAGAAGGGGGGCAAATGACAACTATTGGGCCAAAGCTGGTGCAAATTACCAACACCACAGTCCAGAAGATTAAAGCTAGGATACAAACCGCACAAAGTCGAGAGAAAAGCTATGCAGACCTAAGGCGCAAGGACATGGAATTGTTGGTAGGGGATCATATATTCCTAAAGGTAGCACCCCATGAGAAGGGTGCTCACGTAGGGGATCATATAAGCCCTAAGTTTATCTCTCCCTTTGAGATATTAGAAAGAATTAGATCTGTGGCCTATAGAATCGGGCAATGCCCAAACTTGTCTGCAGTACATAATATCTTTCATGTATCTGTACTATGGAAGTATACCCTAGATCGTTCGCACGTACTGGCTCATGAAACTCTCTTCTTGAGAGATGACATAACGTATAAAGAAGTCCCGATTCAAATAATAGACAAGAAAGTCAAATGACTGAGAAACAAGGAAATCTCTCTCGTTAAGGTCCTACGGAAGAATCATAGAGTAGAAGAAGCCACTTGGGAAACAGAAGGCAAATAAGAACCTTTTGTACCCTGACCTATTTTAGAATAAGCACTTTTGATGACCGAAAGTTTTCAAAGGAGAGGAGAATTTGCAACACTCAAGGTCTCCAATAAGGTAGACAATGTATAATCCCTACTAGGTTGTATCTAGAAGCAAAGAAAACATTAAGAAAATGGTACTTTTTCTAATTTTTATAAACTTCCCGAATCATTAAATTTTTTTTAGAATAAGAATTACAAGGTGCTTAAAAAAGGAAGGATCCGATCGGAGAAGACTTTTCTGGCAGAAGATTCAGAAAAATCAAGAATGAAATTATAGAAATTCTAGACGTTTCAATGGTAGTGGAAAATCCGTCTATAAATTATGAATTAGGGTAGACTATTAGGGGCAAGAAGCAATCTTAATCGAGTACCCAATCGAGAGATACAAGTTTTTTGTTTTGGGGTATCTTGTTCATGGGTTTACCTTGAATTTGAGAACTATAGTCCACTGTTCATTACCAAACTTGTTCCTGCACCTTCTAAATAAGTTTACCCATAAAATTGGTGAAGGAAAGAAGTCCTCAAAGTGCTAGTAGGTTTTCACACAAATTAGTCCACGTTAGGTTACCCTCTAATGTTTTCCTAAGCTAAAACCTCAACTCCTAAAGCCTAACCCATGACATTATGTATAAACCTAGGTTCATCAATAATCCATGTACCAAGTACCTAGAACTATGTGAATAACATGCTAAATAAGTTGCTAGGATCCATATCCAGAAGTAACCATTATTTGCATTACGATGTGTTCTAAAAGGCCTCTATTCCTCTTTAGGTTGGATGTCCTGCAATATGTATCATGAGCTGGGTGTTATGATAGGCCTACCTTTCCCATCAGCTAAACGAGATGTCTTGCACAATGATTTACCAGTAGGATTACATGATTATGACGACACCATTCATGTGTTCATGGGGAGAAAATTGAAGGTTATTTTAGGGGAAGGTTTTCAGGATCAGTATATGATACATGAAACGATGACCTCTAAGTTCTAAGATCCTGAAAACATAACAAGAAGTAATATCCTAGCTTAAGGTCGCGATTAAGAACCTACTAGTAGGCTAATTACTAAGTTTTACTCACTCCAAGTTTATTATTTTTTTTCAAGTAACTAAGAGTTGGTCGTGGATGAGAGTGGACTTTGGAGTGTGGGCCATGGACTAACTTCTATTTTAATCTAGTATTTTTTATTCTTCTTTTGAGTCTCTTCTTATTTTTTGTTTGTAACGAATATGTATATTTAACACCCAAAAAATGAAGAAAATTAACTCCCATAAGAATAAGCCACTCATGAAAGACCCAAACGATAGAAAGGAAAAAAAACATTGAAGGATTAAGCAAGAACAAAGGACTTAGTCAAGTCACTCACCCTAACAAGTGATTTCAAGGAGTTAAAGGCCTTTTGAGAAGGATGGGAAAGGAAAAAGTAAATGAAAAGGGCAAAAAAATCATTTTATCAATTATCAAGAATATTGCCCGATTTGTAATTCCTTATCTAGAAGGAATCTCAAGATTCAAATAAGCAAAAAATGATAAAAGAGTGATGAGGAATTTGTAGAAAAATTATGGATTTTTCGAGAAAAATAATAATAAAATATTCGGAAAGTGGCAAATTATCAAAATACCCCTAGAAGAATGGACAATTACATAAATGCCACTATAATTAGAATCAGAGCATCTACCGTGACAATCCGAGCAAAATCCCTCAAACTCAAATTTCAACCATCGGATCTCCTCCAAACTTTGATATGATCTAGAACGAACACGCACGAATCATCACATCCAACGACTAGTATTCAAAGCCAAGGTCGGTAAGGATACGATCGGGTTGATATCTTTGAAAAATTATCCAGAAAGTTCGATCTCTTAATAACGAAGATTTTGGAGCTCTCAATGTCGGTTTAAGCTCCTCCTATACAGTCTTAAGTAACAATATGGAATAAGAATCAAGAAAGGTTGATCCCCCAATCGAAGGCAATAAGCGTTTAGATTGTGGGTCTCCTACTCTCAGATTTCTTCCAAATTCCAGAGCAATCCTCCACCATTTCTCTTCAAACTTCTAAATAACGAAGAATCTGGAGCTCTCAATGTCGGTTTAAGCTCCTCCTATAAAGTCTGAAGTAGGAGAAACAATACAGAATAAGAATCGAGAAAGGTCGATCCCCCAATCGAAGACAATAAACGTTTAGATTATGGGTCTCCTACTCTAAGATTTCTTCCAAATTCGAGAGTAATCCTCCACCATTTCTGTTCGAACTTATTCCTACCGTTTCTCAACAAGATTACCCACAAGTTCTATGAAGGAATAGAGTGCTGAAAGTGCCTAGAAACCATTCCCCAAATTCAATCCGCCATTGAAGAACTTCAAGAAAAACTTGAAAATCCAATCCGAGGATACATGATGATTCGTTGAGCAAGAATGGTTCCAATAAGTTTCTGCACCTCCAAGGAATGATTCCATAGAACACCACGAAGAAAAATAACCTCGAGAGCGTGTCGAATTGATGGAAATAGGTTTCGAAATTAAATTGGGAATAAGAGTTGAATTCCTATCTATGATCTCTTTTCCTTCAAATTAAGGATTCCTCTAGCTTCAGAGGAAGAAGTTGAGTAAACTTGATGAAGGAATCGAGAGATGAAACATCGTAGAAAAAGGTACCCAAGAGATCAAAAATTTGGCGTTTCGAGTGAGTTGCATACCAAGAACAATTTTTGGAAATTAAGGTCTTACACTCAAAGACGTTCCTCCAAATAAATTCCTTTAGCCTGAAGAAAGGATATGGAAGAGGTTCAATGAAGAAATAGGGCCTTGAAACCCCTAGAATCCGCTACCCAATAAGAAATCCTTTATTTTATCTCCAGCGATAAATCAGATTTTGGATGAACTTTGGAAGTGAATATTTTAGGCTACGATCCATGAGAAGGTATCAAATCAAATCCCTAGCACTTCCTTGTAATACCCATCTTTAAGTTTCACGAAGAAATCGAGGAGAGAAACGCTGTAAATGTGGTTGTACAGGCCGAGTTTCAGATGGCGGTGACGCGAAAAATGCGCATCTGCTTCCTGTTCAGAGGAAGAAAACGATGATATGGCCAGTTCTACTGAACTGTCCAAGTCAACTCAAAATTTGACATTTTCTCGGGTTTTCTCAATTTTAACCCCATTCCAGACCGATTCTCATATAAAATCTTATGGTTTCAGAAACTAGACACAATAAGGAGTACGTGGAAGGAAATTTGAAGTAATTCAGATACTGGAAGCTCAAGAATGGACGTCCCAAATGTCGACGACGAGGCAAGTAGTCACCTTGGACTTTTTGTTAAGAAATACTTCTAGAAATTGCCTGGATTTTCATATGAACCCTAAACCAAGTATGAATTAAGGATATATGTAAGAAAAACCCAAAGAATCGTGAGTTAAAGCCCTGAACCGATCAAATAGCTCAAGATTTAAGTAACGCTAAAATAACCCTCTAATGAGCTCCACTGCATATCAAATTTTAATACTGAGCATATTATATTATGTTGAGGTTAGATATGAAATTTGGTGGTCATTGGATAAGGATAAGTAGGTAAACGAGGAAATGGTGTAAAATGACCATAATGGCCCTAAGGTAATTTACCTTCGGTTCATGACCTAGATGACCTTCAAATGTTATGAAATTCATCAGTAGATCTTATTTTATGAAATTTTATATGAATCCTTATCCCAAGAAGTTATATAAGGTAATGGAGTTTTGGAGTTATTAGAAAACTTTAGTTAGCGAAACCAAGATATGGGAGAAAATGCTCATCACGATCCATATGACCTTTGCCATGAAGCACGTTATTTATAGTTTTGTAGTCAATGTTGCAAATGTTTGCTGCACATAAAAAATGATAGGGATGTTAAATTTTTAAGTCACTTTTGGAAAGTATGGTGGATAAATTGGGTACCAAATTATTGTTTTCAACTACATGTCATCCTCAGACTCACTTGCTAACTGAGGTTGTTAATAAAATATCAGCAACATTGCTTAGGGCTATTATTTATAAGAATATTAAGTCATAAATTGGGTAACAAAATATTATTTTCAACTACATGTCATCTTCAGATTAATGAGCAAACTGAGGTGGTTAATAGAACACTAGGAGCATTGCTTAGGGCTATTATTTATAAGAATATTAAGTCTTGGGACGAATGTTTGCCAGTCATTGTTCTCTTTTTGAAGTTGCTTACGGATTTAATCCACTTACGCGTCTTGATTTGCTTTCTATTCATTCTAATATTTTTGTGAGTAAAGCAGCCACAAGTAAGGCAAATCGGATCAAAACATTGCATAAAGAGGGGAAGGAGACAATTGAGAAACAAAATTGAGGAAAAACTATTTGGAGCTTCAGAAGTGAATATTTGCACAGTTGAAGGAGCAAATGAAGTTGCAACCATCATTACATGAGTTGTTAAAAAACTTTATTTATTTTTAATTTCATAAAATTTGTAATGGTAGAATTGTCAAATTGACTTCGTTTTTTTTTGGAGATATAAAGGGATCGAGATTAAGTCCCAGCCACTAACTTTTTTTTGTGGGAGACTATAACTACCCACAAATTATTATGTAAAAATCAGATTTCTGACGAATGAAATTGATCTCTCAAGTTGAGAAGTTCCCCTTCGAAATCCGAGCATCACGTGTGAGCCATGCAGTCACGCTTTGACATTGTGTGATTGAGTGAAATTCTCAACCTTCTACTTATTTTTGGGATTTCTTATCTCTGTATCCATTGTAATTTATCCTGATACAAACAAATTTATTCTTGTAGGGAATTTATTAAGCACATGGATTTATTAATAACGGTGAACTTTTGTATAAAACGAAGTAAACACAAATGGAGTAACATGAGATAGAAGTAAACATAGTAATAAAAAGAAACTACATAAACTTAAAGGAAGTGAATCCCATTTTACAATATAAATATTGTTCAATTGTAGCAAAGTAGTAGTTTTGAAAACTAGCCCCTCCATATCAATCTATGTTTGGAAAACTAAAATAAAGAAAAAATAAATAAATAAAAATATTTTTCAAAAACTTAGTTGGGTGTGAAATTTTGCTTAAAATTCAAATGTTTTCTTTTCTTTTCTTTTCTTTTCTTTTTTTATAAAAGGATAAAACACATAATTTTGAAATAAAACAAAAAAACAAAATAGTTATCAAATGGGCCTAATTTTTAACATATCTATCCCAAAGGAATGCATGGGCTCTAGTGGCAATAATAGTAGGTTTTAAAGCACAAAAATATGTGGATAAATTTCATATATTGAGGTTGGATCATATATTGAGGTTGGATAAATTTCATATATTTAGGTGTGGAAAAAATATACACACGGGCAACTAAAAATGATAGATCCACTATAAGGGCATTTGGTCTAGTGGTATAATTTTTTTTGTTACAAATTAGGTGGAATGAACAAACAAAAATAATGAGTTTAAAATTACCAAACAAAATATCAATTTTCAAATGGAATGGAGACATAAGACCATTCGAAAAATGAAAAGGACAAAAGAAAAATATTAAATACATTTTCAACTAATGCATTTGGTTGAGAGATATTATGGCCAATATAAGAAGAATATAGCATTAACTAATTTTCATGGACTCATATGGATCCTTAGCATACTAAAATGACTGTTATTATTGGTATCAAACCAATAACAATTCATATCAGCTAAATCTTCCGATTGATAATTAGGCCCGAGAAAGAACTTGAATTTATTTTTATATCTATCAACATGTTTCCTACTTTTATCTAAAACTTGATCACCAGTTTTTCTTATTTGCATTGTAAAATTATGTATTTCTATGGATATCATTTCTATTTCTAGAATTGAAACAAAAACATGTGGATAAATTTCAAATATTGAGGCGCATAAAAAATAGATCCACTACAAGGCATTTGGTCTAGTGGTATGATTCTCGCTTCGAGTGCGAGAGGTCTCGAGTTTGATTCTCAAAATGCCCCCAACAATTATATCAAATTGAAGCATGCAATATAATAAGATTTGAAATAGGTTTTTTTAAACCTCGAACCAAGAAGTAATTCAGATGGATATTTGGAAAGAAAAAAAAAAGGAAAATAAACAAATAAAGGGAATTTGTGTAGGTAGGATTCTCTTCGTATCTTGGAAACTATGAGGATTCCTCTTCTTTCTTAACATAAAGACTTACTTTTTCGGGACTTGGACCATAAACAGTCCTCTACTCTTACTCCTACTCTCTTCTCTAAGAATCAACATAGCATAACCATTCCATAAAGGCCGAGGTAGTCTTATAAAAGAAGATGAGGGTACCACTTTCAAATCATTCCATGAGGACTTGAGAAAGTTTTGTAAAAGAAGATGAGGGTACCACTTTCTATTGCATAATTTCTATGTGAATTGAGAATGAACCATATTCTTTGGAGATAAGATAGAGCCTCGAGCCTAACTTCAAAGGCATTACACAAATTGTTCTATGATATTGTTTCTAGGAACTCTTCGTTATGTTGTC